>NW_028117193.1:0-24008 GCF_964273445.1 Streptopelia decaocto | reverse complement strand
TCTCCAAATTGTTGAAATTCTCTTGAAGCTTTTAAAATTCTCTCTAGAATTTTCAAAATCCATGTCCACATGTTTACAATTTCACGTCAAAAAATGGCTAAAATTCCAGTTGAAATGTTTTCAAAGTCCCTTAAAAATTTTCCAATTTTTGTCCCAATTCTTCCCATTCCCATTGAAACTTTTCAAATCCCTCTCAACATTGTTGAAATTCTCTTGAAGCTTTTAAAATTCTCTCTAGAATTTTCAAAATCCATGTCCACATGTTTACAATTTCACATAAAAAAATGGCTAAAATTCCAGTTGAAATTTTTTCAAAGTCCCTTAAAATTTTCCAATTTTTGTCCCAATTCTTCCCATTCCCATTGAAACTTTTCAAATCCCTCTCAACATTGTTGAAATTCTCTTGAAGCTTTTAAAATTCTCTCCAGAATTTTCAAAATCCATGTCCACATGTTTACAATTGCACGTCAAAAAATGGCTAATATTCCAGTTGAAATTTTTTCAAAGTCCCTTAAAAATTTTCCAATTTTTGTCCCAATTCTTCCCATTCCCATTGAAACTTTTCAAATCCCTCTCAAAATTGTTGAAATTCTCTTGAAGCTTTTAAAATTCTCTCTAGAATTTTCAAAATCCATGTCCACATGTTTACAATTTCACATAAAAAAATGGCTAAAATTCCAGTTGAAATTTTTTCAAAGTCCCTGAAAAATTTTCCAATTTTTGTCCCAATTCTTCCCATTCCCATTGAAACTTTTCAAATCCCTCTCCAAATTGTTGAAATTCTCTTGAAGCTTTTAAAATTCTCTCTAGAATTTTCAAAATCCATGTCCACATGTTTACAATTTCATGTCAAAAAATGGCTAAAATTCCAGTTGAAATTTTTTCAAAGTCCCTTAAAAATTTTCCAATTTTTGTCCCAATTCTTCCCATTCCCATTGAAACTTTTCAAATCCCTCTCCAAATTGTTGAAATTCTGTTGAAGCTTTTAAAATTCTCTCTAGAATTTTCAAAATCCATGTCCACATGTTTACAATTTCATGTCAAAAAATGGCTAAAATTCCAGTTGAAATTTTTTCAAAGTCCCTGAAAAATTTTCCAATTTTTGTCCCAATTCTTCCCATTCCCATTGAAACTTTTCAAATCCCTCTCAACATTGTTGAAATTCTCTTGAAGCTTTTAAAATTCTCTCTAGAATTTTCAAAATCCATGTCCACATGTTTACAATTTCACGTCAAAAAATGGCTAAAATTCCAGTTGAAATTTTTTCAAAGTCCCTTAAAAATTTTCCAATTTTTGTCCCAATTCTTCCCATTCCCATTGAAACTTTTCAAATCCCTCTCAACATTGTTGAAATTCTCTTGAAGCTTTTAAAATTCTCTCCAGAATTTTCAAAATCCATGTCCACATGTTTACAATTTCACGTCAAAAAATGGCTAAAATTCCAGTTGAAATTTTTTCAAAGTCCCTTAAAAATTTTCCAATTTTTGTCCCAATTCTTCCCATTCCCATTGAAACTTTTCAAATCCCTCTCCAAATTGTTGAAATTCTCTTGAAGCTTTTAAAATTCTCTCTAGAATTTTCAAAATCCACGTCCACATGTTTACAATTTCACGTCAAAAAATGGCTAAAATTCCAGTTGAAATTTTTTCAAAGTCCCTTAAAAATTTTCCAATTTTTGTCCCAATTCTTCCCATTCCCATTGAAACTTTTCAAATCCCTCTCAAAATTGTTGAAATTCTCTTGAAGCTTTTAAAATTCTCTCTAGAATTTTCAAAATCCATGTCCACATGTTTACAATTTCACATAAAAAAATTGCTAAAATTCCAGTTGAAATGTTTTCAAAGTCCCTTCAAAATTTTCCAATTTTTGTCCCAATTCTTCCCATTCCCATTGAAACTTTTCAAATCCCTCTCAACATTGTTGAAATTCTCTTGAAGCTTTTAAAATTCTCTCTAGAATTTTCAAAATCCATGTCCACATGTTTACAATTTCACGTCAAAAAATGGCTAAAATTCCAGTTGAAATGTTTTCAAAGTCCCTTAAAAATTTTCCAATTTTTGTCCCAATTCTTCCCATTCCCATTGAAACTTTTCAAATCCCTCTCAACATTGTTGAAATTCTCTTGAAGCTTTTAAAATTCTCTCTAGAATTTTCAAAATCCATGTCCACATGTTTACAATTTCACATAAAAAAATGGCTAAAATTCCAGTTGAAATTTTTTCAAAGTCCCTGAAAAATTTTCCAATTTTTGTCCCAATTCTTCCCATTCCCATTGAAACTTTTCAAATCCCTCTCAAAATTGTTGAAATTCTCTTGAAGCTTTTAAAATTCTCTCTAGAATTTTCAAAATCCATGTCCACATGTTTACAATTTCATGTCAAAAAATGGCTAAAATTCCAGTTGAAATTTTTTCAAAGTCCCTTCAAAATTTTCCAATTTTTGTCCCAATTCTTCCCATTCCCATTGAAACTTTTCAAATCCCTCTCAACATTGTTGAAATTCTCTTGAAGCTTTTAAAATTCTCTCTAGAATTTTCAAAATCCATGTCCACATGTTTACAATTTCATGTCAAAAAATGGCTAAAATTCCAGTTGAAATTTTTTCAAAGTCCCTGAAAAATTTTCCAATTTTTGTCCCAATTCTTCCCATTCCCATTGAAACTTTTCAAATCCCTCTCAACATTGTTGAAATTCTCTTGAAGCTTTTAAAATTCTCTCTAGAATTTTCAAAATCCATGTCCACATGTTTACAATTTCACGTCAAAAAATGGCTAAAATTCCAGTTGAAATTTTTTTAAAGTCCCTTAAAAATTTTCCAATTTTTGTCCCAATTCTTCCCATTCCCATTGAAACTTTTCAAATCCCTCTCAAAATTGTTGATATTCTCTTGAAGCTTTTAAAATTCTCTCTAGAATTTTCAAAATCCACGTCCACATGTTTACAATTTCACGTCAAAAAATGGCTAAAATTCCAGTTGAAATTTTTTCAAAGTCCCTTAAAAATTTTCCAATTTTTGTCCCAATTCTTCCCATTCCCATTGAAACTTTTCAAATCCCTCTCAAAATTGTTGAAATTCTCTTGAAGCTTTTAAAATTCTCTCTAGAATTTTCGAAATCCATGTCCACATGTTTACAATTTCACGTCAAAAAATGGCTAAAATTCCAGTTGAAATTTTTTCAAAGTCCCTTAAAAATTTTCCAATTTTTGTCCCAATTCTTCCCATTCCCATTGAAACTTTTCAAATCCCTCTCAACATTGTTGAAATTCTGTTGAAGCTTTTAAAATTCTCTCCAGAATTTTCAAAATCCATGTCCACATGTTTACAATTGCACGTCAAAAAATGGCTAAAATTCCAGTTGAAATTTTTTCAAAGTCCCTTAAAAATTTTCCAATTTTTGTCCCAATTCTTCCCATTCCCATTGAAACTTTTCAAATCCCTCTCAAAATTGTTGAAATTCTCTTGAAGCTTTTAAAATTCTCTCTAGAATTTTCAAAATCCATGTCCACATGTTTACAATTTCACATAAAAAAATGGCTAAAATTCCAGTTGAAATTTTTTCAAAGTCCCTGAAAAATTTTCCAATTTTTGTCCCAATTCTTCCCATTCCCATTGAAACTTTTCAAATCCCTCTCAAAATTGTTGAAATTCTCTTGAAGCTTTTAAAATTCTCTCTAGAATTTTCAAAATCCATGTCCACATGTTTACAATTTCACGTCAAAAAATGGCTAAAATTCCAGTTGAAATTTTTTCAAAGTCCCTTAAAAATTTTCCAATTTTTGTCCCAATTCTTCCCATTCCCATTGAAACTTTTCAAATCCCTCTCAAAATTGTTGAAATTCTCTTGAAGCTTTTAAAATTCTCTCTAGAATTTTCAAAATCCATGTCCACATGTTTACAATTTCACATAAAAAAATGGCTAAAATTCCAGTTGAAATGTTTTCAAAGTCCCTTAAAAATTTTCCAATTTTTGTCCCAATTCTTCCCATTCCCATTGAAACTTTTCAAATCCCTCTCAACATTGTTGAAATTCTCTTGAAGCTTTTAAAATTCTCTCTAGAATTTTCAAAATCCATGTCCACACGTTTACAATTTCACGTCAAAAAATGGCTAAAATTCCAGTTGAAATTTTTTCAAAGTCCCTTAAAAATTTTCCAATTTTTGTCCCAATTCTTCCCATTCCCATTGAAACTTTTCAAATCCCTCTCCAAATTGTTGATATTCTCTTGAAGCTTTTAAAATTCTCTCTAGAATTTTCAAAATCCATGTCCACATGTTTACAATTTCATGTCAAAAAATGGCTAAAATTCTAGTTGAAATTTTTTCAAAGTCCCTTAAAAATTTTCCAATTTTTGTCCCAATTCTTCCCATTCCCATTGAAACTTTTCAAATCCCTCTCAACATTGTTGAAATTCTCTTGAAGCTTTTAAAATTCTCTCCAGAATTTTCAAAATCCATGTCCACATGTTTACAATTGCACGTCAAAAAATGGCTAATATTCCAGTTGAAATTTTTTCAAAGTCCCTTAAAAATTTTCCAATTTTTGTCCCAATTCTTCCCATTCCCATTGAAACTTTTCAAATCCCTCTCCAAATTGTTGAAATTCTCTTGAAGCTTTTAAAATTCTCTCTAGAATTTTCAAAATCCATGTCCACATGCTTACAATTTCACATAAAAAAATGGCTAAAATTCCAGTTGAAATTTTTTCAAAGTCCCTGAAAAATTTTCCAATTTTTGTCCCAGTTCTTCCCATTCCCATTGAAACTTTTCAAATCCCTCTCAAAATTGTTGAAATTCTCTTGAAGCTTTTAAAATTCTCTCTAGAATTTTCAAAATCCATGTCCACATGTTTACAATTTCATGTCAAAAAATGGCTAAAATTCCAGTTGAAATTTTTTCAAAGTCCCTGAAAAATTTTCCAATTTTTGTCCCAATTCTTCCCATTCCCATTGAAACTTTTCAAATCCCTCTCAACATTGTTGAAATTCTCTTGAAGCTTTTAAAATTCTCTCTAGAATTTTCAAAATCCATGTCCACATGTTTACAATTTCATGTCAAAAAATGGCTAAAATTCCCGTTGAAATTTTTTCAAAGTCCCTTCAAAATTTTCCAATTTTTGTCCCAATTCTTCCCATTCCCATTGAAACTTTTCAAATCCCTCTCAACATTGTTGAAATTCTGTTGAAGCTTTTAAAATTCTCTCTAGAATTTTCAAAATCCATGTCCACATGTTTACAATTGCACGTCAAAAAATGGCTAAAATTCCAGTTGAAATTTTTTCAAAGTCCCTTAAAAATTTTCCAATTTTTGTCCCAATTCTTCCCATTCCCATTGAAACTTTTCAAATCCCTCTCAACATTGTTGAAATTCTCTTGAAGCTTTTAAAATTCTCTCTAGAATTTTCAAAATCCATGTCCACATGTTTACAATTTCACATAAAAAAATGGCTAAAATTCCAGTTGAAATTTTTTCAAAGTCCCTTAAAAATTTTCCAATTTTTGTCCCAATTCTTCCCATTCCCATTGAAACTTTTCAAATCCCTCTCCAAATTGTTGAAATTCTCTTGAAGCTTTTAAAATTCTCTCTAGAATTTTCAAAATCCATGTCCACATGTTTACAATTTCACGTCAAAAAATGGCTAAAATTCCCGTTGAAATTTTTTCAAAGTCCCTGAAAAATTTTCCAATTTTTGTCCCAATTCTTCCCATTCCCATTGAAACTTTTCAAATCCCTCTCAAAATTGTTGAAATTCTCTTGAAGCTTTTAAAATTCTCTCTAGAATTTTCAAAATCCATGTCCACATGGTTACAATTTCACGTCAAAAAATGGCTAAAATTCCAGTTGAAATTTTTCAAAGTCCCTTAAAAATTTTCCAATTTTTGTCCCAATTCTTCCCATTCCCATTGAAACTTTTCAAATCCCTCTCCAAATTGTTGAAATTCTCTTGAAGCTTTTAAAATTCTCTCTAGAATTTTCAAAATCCATGTCCACATGTTTACAATTTCACATAAAAAAATGGCTAAAATTCCAGTTGAAATTTTTTCAAAGTCCCTTAAAAATTTTCCAATTTTTGTCCCAATTCTTCCCATTCCCATTGAAACTTTTCAAATCCCTCTCAAAATTGTTGATATTCTCTTGAAGCTTTTAAAATTCTCTCTAGAATTTTCAAAATCCATGTCCACATGTTTACAATTTCATGTCAAAAAATGGCTAAAATTCTAGTTGAAATTTTTTCAAAGTCCCTTAAAAATTTTCCAATTTTTGTCCCAATTCTTCCCATTCCCATTGAAACTTTTCAAATCCCTCTCAACATTGTTGAAATTCTGTTGAAGCTTTTAAAATTCTCTCTAGAATTTTCAAAATCCATGTCCACATGTTTACAATTGCACGTCAAAAAATGGCTAATATTCCAGTTGAAATTTTTTCAAAGTCCCTTAAAAATTTTCCAATTTTTGTCCCAATTCTTCCCATTCCCATTGAAACTTTTCAAATCCCTCTCAAAATTGTTGAAATTCTCTTGAAGCTTTTAAAATTCTCTCCAGAAATTTTCAAAATCCATGTCCACATGTTTACAATTTCACATAAAAAAATGGCTAAAATTCCAGTTGAAATTTTTTCAAAGTCCCTTAAAAATTTTCCAATTTTTGTCCCAATTCTTCCCATTCCCATTGAAACTTTTCAAATCCCTCTCAAAATTGTTGAAATTCTCTTGAAGCTTTTAAAATTCTCTCTAGAATTTTCAAAATCCATGTCCACATGTTTACAATTTCATGTCAAAAAATGGCTAAAATTCCAGTTGAAATTTTTTCAAAGTCCCTTAAAAATTTTCCAATTTTGTCCCAATTCTTCCCATTCCCATTGAAACTTTTCAAATCCCTCTCAACATTGTTGAAATTCTGTTGAAGCTTTTAAAATTCTCTCTAGAATTTTCAAAATCCATGTCCACATGTTTACAATTTCACATAAAAAAATGGCTAAAATTCCAGTTGAAATTTTTTCAAAGTCCCTGAAAAATTTTCCAATTTTTGTCCCAATTCTTCCCATTCCCATTGAAACTTTTCAAATCCCTCTCAAAATTGTTGAAATTCTCTTGAAGCTTTTAAAATTCTCTCTAGAATTTTCAAAATCCATGTCCACATGTTTACAATTTCACGTCAAAAAATGGCTAAAATTCCAGTTGAAATTTTTTCAAAGTCCCTTAAAAATTTTCCAATTTTTGTCCCAATTCTTCCCATTCCCATTGAAACTTTTCAAATCCCTCTCAACATTGTTGAAATTCTCTTGAAGCTTTTAAAATTCTCTCTAGAATTTTCAAAATCCATGTCCACATGTTTACAATTTCACGTCAAAAAATGGCTAAAATTCCAGTTGAAATTTTTTCAAAGTCCCTTCAAAATTTTCCAATTTTTGTCCCAATTCTTCCCATTCCCATTGAAACTTTTCAAATCCCTCTCAAAATTGTTGAAATTCTCTTGAAGCTTTTAAAATTCTCTCTAGAATTTTCAAAATCCATGTCCACATGTTTACAATTTCACGTCAAAAAATGGCTAAAATTCCAGTTGAAATTTTTTCAAAGTCCCTTAAAAATTTTCCAATTTTTGTCCCAATTCTTCCCATTCCCATTGAAACTTTTCAAATCCCTCTCAAAATTGTTGAAATTCTCTTGAAGCTTTTAAAATTCTCTCTAGAATTTTCAAAATCCATGTCCACATGTTTACAATTTCATGTCAAAAAATGGCTAAAATTCTAGTTGAAATTTTTTCAAAGTCCATTAAAAATTTTCCAATTTTTGTCCCAATTCTTCCCATTCCCATTGAAACTTTTCAAATCCCTCTCAACATTGTTGAAATTCTGTTGAAGCTTTTAAAATTCTCTCCAGAATTTTCAAAATCCATGTCCACATGTTTACAATTGCACGTCAAAAAATGGCTAAAATTCCAGTTGAAATTTTTTCAAAGTCCCTTAAAAATTTTCCAATTTTTGTCCCAATTCTTCCCATTCCCATTGAAACTTTTCAAATCCCTCTCAAAATTGTTGAAATTCTCTTGAAGCTTTTAAAATTCTCTCTAGAACTTTCAAAATCCATGTCCACATGTTTACAATTTCACGTCAAAAAATGGCTAAAATTCCAGTTGAAATTTTTTCAAAGTCCCTTAAAAATTTTCCAATTTTTGTCCCAATTCTTCCCATTCCCATTGAAACTTTTCAAATCCCTCTCCAAATTGTTGAAATTCTCTTGAAGCTTTTAAAATTCTCTCTAGAATTTTCAAAATCCATGTCCACATGTTTACAATTTCACGTCAAAAAATGGCTAAAATTCCAGTTGAAATTTTTTCAAAGTCCCTTAAAAATTTTCCAATTTTTGTCCCAATTCTTCCCATTCCCATTGAAACTTTTCAAATCCCTCTCAACATTGTTGAAATTCTCTTGAAGCTTTTAAAATTCTCTCTAGAATTTTCAAAATCCATGTCCACATGTTTACAATTTCACGTCAAAAAATGGCTAAAATTCCAGTTGAAATTTTTTCAAAGTCCCTTAAAAATTTTCCAATTTTTGTCCCAATTCTTCCCATTCCCATTGAAACTTTTCAAATCCCTCTCAAAATTGTTGAAATTCTCTTGAAGCTTTTAAAATTCTCTCTAGAATTTTCAAAATCCATGTCCACATGTTTACAATTTCATGTCAAAAAATGGCTAAAATTCCAGTTGAAATTTTTTCAAAGTCCCTTAAAAATTTTCCAATTTTTGTCCCAATTCTTCCCATTCCCATTGAAACTTTTCAAATCCCTCTCAACATTGTTGAAATTCTCTTGAAGCTTTTAAAATTCTCTCCAGAATTTTCAAAATCCATGTCCACATGTTTACAATTGCACGTCAAAAAATGGCTAAAATTCCAGTTGAAATTTTTTCAAAGTCCCTTAAAAATTTTCCAATTTTTGTCCCAATTCTTCCCATTCCCATTGAAACTTTTCAAATCCCTCTCAAAATTGTTGAAATTCTCTTGAAGCTTTTAAAATTCTCTCTAGAATTTTCAAAATCCATGTCCACATGTTTACAATTGCACGTCAAAAAATGGCTAAAATTCCAGTTGAAATTTTTTCAAAGTCCCTTAAAAATTTTCCAATTTTTGTCCCAATTCTTCCCATTCCCATTGAAACTTTTCAAATCCCTCTCCAAATTGTTGAAATTCTCTTGAAGCTTTTAAAATTCTCTCTAGAATTTTCAAAATCCATGTCCACATGTTTACAATTTCACGTCAAAAAATGGCTAAAATTCCAGTTGAAATTTTTTCAAAGTCCCTTAAAAATTTTCCAATTTTTGTCCCAATTCTTCCCATTCCCATTGAAACTTTTCAAATCCCTCTCCAAATTGTTGAAATTCTGTTGAAGTTTTTAAAATTCTCTCTAGAATTTTCAAAATCCATGTCCACATGGTTACAATTTCACGACAAAAAATGGCTAAAATTCCAGTTGAAATTTTTTCAAAGTCCCTTAAAAATTTTCCAATTTTTGTCCCAATTCTTCCCATTCCCATTGAAACTTTTCAAATCCCTCTCCAAATTGTTGAAATTCTGTTGAAGCTTTTAAAATTCTCTCTAGAATTTTCAAAATCCATGTCCACATGTTTACAATTGCACGTAAAAAATGGCTAAAATTCCAGTTGAAATTTTTTCAAAGTCCCTGAAAAATTTTCCAATTTTTGTCCCAATTCTTCCCATTCCCATTGAAACTTTTCAAATCCCTCTCAACATTGTTGAAATTCTCTTGAAGCTTTTAAAATTCTCTCCAGAATTTTCAAAATCCATGTCCACATGGTTACAATTTCACGACAAAAAATGGCTAAAATTCCAGTTGAAATTTTTTCAAAGTCCCTTAAAAATTTTCCAATTTTTGTCCCAATTCTTCCCATTCCCATTGAAACTTTTCAAATCCCTCTCCAAATTGTTGAAATTCTGTTGAAGCTTTTAAAATTCTCTCTAGAATTTTCAAAATCCATGTCCACATGTTTACAATTTCACATAAAAAATGGCTAAAATTCCAGTTGAAATTTTTTCAAAGTCCCTTCAAAATTTTCCAATTTTTGTCCCAATTCTTCCCATTCCCATTGAAACTTTTCAAATCCCTCTCAAAATTGTTGAAATTCTCTTGAAGCTTTTAAAATTCTCTCTAGAATTTTCAAAATCCATGTCCACATGTTTACAATTTCATGTCAAAAAATGGCTAAAATTCCAGTTGAAATTTTTTCAAAGTCCCTGAAAAATTTTCCAAATTTGTCCCAATTCTTCCCATTCCCATTGAAACTTTTCAAATCCCTCTCAACATTGTTGAAATTCTCTTGAAGCTTTTAAAATTCTCTCTAGAATTTTCAAAATCCATGTCCACATGTTTACAATTTCACGTCAAAAAATGGCTAAAATTCCAGTTGAAATTTTTTCAAAGTCCCTTAAAAATTTTCCAATTTTTGTCCCAATTCTTCCCATTCCCATTGAAACTTTTCAAATCCCTCTCAAAATTGTTGAAATTCTCTTGAAGCTTTTAAAATTCTCTCTAGAATTTTCAAAATCCATGTCCACATGTTTACAATTTCATGTCAAAAAATGGCTAAAATTCCAGTTGAAATTTTTTCAAAGTCCCTGAAAAATTTTCCAATTTTTGTCCCAATTCTTCCCATTCCCATTGAAACTTTTCAAATCCCTCTCAACATTGTTGAAATTCTCTTGAAGCTTTTAAAATTCTCTCTAGAATTTTCAAAATCCATGTCCACATGTTTACAATTTCACGTCAAAAAATGGCTAAAATTCCAGTTGAAATGTTTTCAAAGTCCCTTAAAAATTTTCCAATTTTTGTCCCAATTCTTCCCATTCCCATTGAAACTTTTCAAATCCCTCTCAACATTGTTGAAATTCTCTTGAAGCTTTTAAAATTCTCTCTAGAATTTTCAAAATCCATGTCCACATGTTTACAATTTCACATAAAAAATGGCTAAAATTCCAGTTGAAATGTTTTCAAAGTCCCTTAAAAATTATCCAATTTTTGTCCCAATTCTTCCCATTCCCATTGAAACTTTTCAAATCCCTCTCAACATTGTTGAAATTCTGTTGAAGCTTTTAAAATTCTCTCTAGAATTTTCAAAATCCATGTCCACACGTTTACAATTTCACGTCAAAAAATGGCTAAAATTCTAGTTGAAATTTTTTCAAAGTCCCTTCAAAATTTTCCAATTTTTGTCCCAATTCTTCCCATTCCCATTGAAACTTTTCAAATCCCTCTCAAAATTGTTGAAATTCTCTTGAAGCTTTTAAAATTCTCTCCAGAACTTTCAAAATCCATGTCCACATGTTTACAATTGCACGTCAAAAAATGGCTAAAATTCCAGTTGAAATTTTTTCAAAGTCCCTTAAAAATTTTCCAATTTTTGTCCCAATTCTTCCCATTCCCATTGAAACTTTTCAAATCCCTCTCAAAATTGTTGAAATTCTCTTGAAGCTTTTAAAATTCTCTCTAGAATTTTCAAAATCCACGTCCACATGTTTACAATTTCACGTCAAAAAATGGCTAAAATTCCAGTTGAAATTTTTTCAAAGTCCCTTAAAAATTTTCCAATTTTTGTCCCAATTCTTCCCATTCCCATTGAAACTTTTCAAATCCCTCTCAACATTGTTGAAATTCTCTTGAAGCTTTTAAAATTCTCTCTAGAATTTTCAAAATCCATGTCCACATGGTTACAATTTCACGACAAAAAATGGCTAAAATTCCAGTTGAAATTTTTTCAAAGTCCCTTAAAAATTTTCCAATTTTTGTCCCAATTCTTCCCATTCCCATTGAAACTTTTCAAATCCCTCTCCAAATTGTTGAAATTCTGTTGAAGCTTTTAAAATTCTCTCTAGAATTTTCAAAATCCATGTCCACATGTTTACAATTTCACATAAAAAATGGCTAAAATTCCAGTTGAAATTTTTTCAAAGTCCCTTCAAAATTTTCCAATTTTTGTCCCAATTCTTCCCATTCCCATTGAAACTTTTCAAATCCCTCTCAAAATTGTTGAAATTCTCTTGAAGCTTTTAAAATTCTCTCTAGAATTTTCAAAATCCATGTCCACATGTTTACAATTTCATGTCAAAAAATGGCTAAAATTCCAGTTGAAATGTTTTCAAAGTCCCTTAAAAATTTTCCAATTTTTGTCCCAATTCTTCCCATTCCCATTGAAACTTTTCAAATCCCTCTCAAAATTGTTGAAATTCTCTTGAAGCTTTTAAAATTCTCTCTAGAATTTTCAAAATCCATGTCCACATGTTTACAATTTCATGTCAAAAAATGGCTAAAATTCCAGTTGAAATTTTTTCAAAGTCCCTGAAAAATTTTCCAATTTTTGTCCCAATTCTTCCCATTCCCATTGAAACTTTTCAAATCCCTCTCAACATTGTTGAAATTCTCTTGAAGCTTTTAAAATTCTCTCTAGAATTTTCAAAATCCATGTCCACATGTTTACAATTTCACGTCAAAAAATGGCTAAAATTCCAGTTGAAATTTTTTCAAAGTCCCTTAAAAATTTTCCAATTTTTGTCCCAATTCTTCCCATTCCCATTGAAACTTTTCAAATCCCTCTCAAAATTGTTGAAATTCTCTTGAAGCTTTTAAAATTCTCTCTAGAATTTTCAAAATCCATGTCCACATGTTTACAATTTCATGTCAAAAAATGGCTAAAATTCCAGTTGAAATTTTTTCAAAGTCCCTGAAAAATTTTCCAATTTTTGTCCCAATTCTTCCCATTCCCATTGAAACTTTTCAAATCCCTCTCAACATTGTTGAAATTCTCTTGAAGCTTTTAAAATTCTCTCTAGAATTTTCAAAATCCATGTCCACATGTTTACAATTTCACATAAAAAATGGCTAAAATTCCAGTTGAAATGTTTTCAAAGTCCCTTAAAAATTATCCAATTTTTGTCCCAATTCTTCCCATTCCCATTGAAACTTTTCAAATCCCTCTCAACATTGTTGAAATTCTGTTGAAGCTTTTAAAATTCTCTCTAGAATTTTCAAAATCCATGTCCACACGTTTACAATTTCACGTCAAAAAATGGCTAAAATTCTAGTTGAAATTTTTTCAAAGTCCCTTCAAAATTTTCCAATTTTTGTCCCAATTCTTCCCATTCCCATTGAAACTTTTCAAATCCCTCTCAAAATTGTTGAAATTCTCTTGAAGCTTTTAAAATTCTCTCCAGAACTTTCAAAATCCATGTCCACATGTTTACAATTGCACGTCAAAAAATGGCTAAAATTCCAGTTGAAATTTTTTCAAAGTCCCTTAAAAATTTTCCAATTTTTGTCCCAATTCTTCCCATTCCCATTGAAACTTTTCAAATCCCTCTCAAAATTGTTGAAATTCTCTTGAAGCTTTTAAAATTCTCTCTAGAATTTTCAAAATCCATGTCCACATGTTTACAATTTCACGTCAAAAAATGGCTAAAATTCCAGTTGAAATGTTTTCAAAGTCCCTTAAAAATTTTCCAATTTTTGTCCCAATTCTTCCCATTCCCATTGAAACTTTTCAAATCCCTCTCAACATTGTTGAAATTCTCTTGAAGCTTTTAAAATTCTCTCTAGAATTTTCAAAATCCATGTCCACATGTTTACAATTTCACATAAAAAAATGGCTAAAATTCCAGTTGAAATTTTTTCAAAGTCCCTTAAAAATTTTCCAATTTTTGTCCCAATTCTTCCCATTCCCATTGAAACTTTTCAAATCCCTCTCAACATTGTTGAAATTCTCTTGAAGCTTTTAAAATTCTCTCTAGAATTTTCAAAATCCATGTCCACACGTTTACAATTTCACGTCAAAAAATGGCTAAAATTCCAGTTGAAATTTTTTCAAAGTCCCTTCAAAATTTTCCAATTTTTGTCCCAATTCTTCCCATTCCCATTGAAACTTTTCAAATCCCTCTCCAAATTGTTGAAATTCTCTTGAAGCTTTTAAAATTCTCTCTAGAATTTTCAAAATCCATGTCCACATGTTTACAATTTCATGTCAAAAAATGGCTAAAATTCTAGTTGAAATTTTTTCAAAGTCCCTTAAAAATTTTCCAATTTTTGTCCCAATTCTTCCCATTCCCATTGAAACTTTTCAAATCCCTCTCAACATTGTTGAAATTCTCTTGAAGCTTTTAAAATTCTCTCCAGAATTTTCAAAATCCATGTCCACATGTTTACAATTGCACGTCAAAAAATGGCTAATATTCCAGTTGAAATTTTTTCAAAGTCCCTTAAAAATTTTCCAATTTTTGTCCCAATTCTTCCCATTCCCATTGAAACTTTTCAAATCCCTCTCAAAATTGTTGAAATTCTCTTGAAGCTTTTAAAATTCTCTCTAGAATTTTCAAAATCCATGTCCACATGTTTACAATTTCACATAAAAAAATGGCTAAAATTCCAGTTGAAATTTTTTCAAAGTCCCTGAAAAATTTTCCAATTTTTGTCCCAATTCTTCCCATTCCCATTGAAACTTTTCAAATCCCTCTCCAAATTGTTGAAATTCTCTTGAAGCTTTTAAAATTCTCTCTAGAATTTTCAAAATCCATGTCCACATGTTTACAATTTCATGTCAAAAAATGGCTAAAATTCCAGTTGAAATTTTTTCAAAGTCCCTTAAAAATTTTCCAATTTTTGTCCCAATTCTTCCCATTCCCATTGAAACTTTTCAAATCCCTCTCCAAATTGTTGAAATTCTGTTGAAGCTTTTAAAATTCTCTCTAGAATTTTCAAAATCCATGTCCACATGTTTACAATTTCATGTCAAAAAATGGCTAAAATTCCAGTTGAAATTTTTTCAAAGTCCCTGAAAAATTTTCCAATTTTTGTCCCAATTCTTCCCATTCCCATTGAAACTTTTCAAATCCCTCTCAACATTGTTGAAATTCTCTTGAAGCTTTTAAAATTCTCTCTAGAATTTTCAAAATCCATGTCCACATGTTTACAATTTCACGTCAAAAAATGGCTAAAATTCCAGTTGAAATTTTTTCAAAGTCCCTTAAAAATTTTCCAATTTTTGTCCCAATTCTTCCCATTCCCATTGAAACTTTTCAAATCCCTCTCAACATTGTTGAAATTCTCTTGAAGCTTTTAAAATTCTCTCTAGAATTTTCAAAATCCATGTCCACATGTTTACAATTTCACGTCAAAAAATGGCTAAAATTCCAGTTGAAATTTTTTCAAAGTCCCTTCAAAATTTTCCAATTTTTGTCCCAATTCTTCCCATTCCCATTGAAACTTTTCAAATCCCTCTCAAAATTGTTGAAATTCTCTTGAAGCTTTTAAAATTCTCTCTAGAATTTTCAAAATCCATGTCCACATGTTTACAATTTCGCGACAAAAAATGGCTAAAATTCCAGTTGAAATTTTTTCAAAGTCCCTTCAAAATTTTCCAATTTTTGTCCCAATTCTTCCCATTCCCATTGAAACTTTTCAAATCCCTCTCAAAATGGTTGAAATTCTCTTGAAGCTTTTAAAATTCTCTCTAGAATTTTCAAAATCCATGTCCACATGTTTACAATTTCGCGACAAAAAATGGCTAAAATTCCAGTTGAAATTTTTTCAAAGTCCCTTAAAAATTTTCCAATTTTTGTCCCAATTCTTCCCATTCCCATTGAAACTTTTCAAATCCCTCTCAAAATTGTTGAAATTCTCTTGAAGCTTTTAAAATTCTCTCTAGAATTTTCAAAATCCATGTCCACATGTTTACAATTTCATGTCAAAAAATGGCTAAAATTCCCGTTGAAATTTTTTCAAAGTCCCTTCAAAATTTTCCAATTTTTGTCCCAATTCTTCCCATTCCCATTGAAACTTTTCAAATCCCTCTCAACATTGTTGAAATTCTCTTGAAGCTTTTAAAATTCTCTCCAGAATTTTCAAAATCCATGTCCACATGTTTACAATTGCACGTCAAAAAATGGCTAATATTCCAGTTGAAATTTTTTCAAAGTCCCTTAAAAATTTTCCAATTTTTGTCCCAATTCTTCCCATTCCCATTGAAACTTTTCAAATCCCTCTCAACATTGTTGAAATTCTCTTGAAGCTTTTAAAATTCTCTCTAGAATTTTCAAAATCCATGTCCACATGTTTACAATTTCGCGACAAAAAATGGCTAAAATTCCAGTTGAAATTTTTTCAAAGTCCCTTAAAAATTTTCCAATTTTTGTCCCAATTCTTCCCATTCCCATTGAAACTTTTCAAATCCCTCTCAAAATTGTTGAAATTCTCTTGAAGCTTTTAAAATTCTCTCTAGAATTTTCAAAATCCATGTCCACATGTTTACAATTTCACGTCAAAAAATGGCTAAAATTCCAGTGGAAATTTTTTCAAAGTCCCTTCAAAATTTTCCAATTTTTGTCCCAATTCTTCCCATTCCCATTGAAACTTTTCAAATCCCTCTCAAAATTGTTGAAATTCTCTTGAAGCTTTTAAAATTCTCTCCAGAATTTTAAAAATCCATGTCCACATGTTTACAATTTCATGTCAAAAATGCTAAAATTCCAGTTGAAATTTTTTCAAAGTCCCTGAAAAATTTTCCAATTTTTGTCCCAATTCTTCCCATTCCCATTGAAACTTTTCAAATCCCTCTCAAAATTGTTGAAATTCTCTTGAAGCTTTTAAAATTCTCTCTAGAATTTTCAAAATCCATGTCCACATGTTTACAATTTCACGTCAAAAAATGGCTAAAATTCCAGTTGAAATTTTTTCCAAGTCCCTTCAAAACTTTCCAATTTTTGTCCCAATTCTTCCCATTCCCATTGAAACTTTTCAAATCCCTCTCAAAATTGTTGAAATTCTCTTGAAGCTTTTAAAATTCTCTCCAGAATTTTCAAAATCCATGTCCACATGGTTACAATTTCACGTCAAAAAATGGCTAAAATTCCAGTTGAAATTTTTTCAAAGTCCCTTAAAAATTTTCCAATTTTTGTCCCAATTCTTCCCATTCCCATTGAAACTTTTCAAATCCCTCTCAAAATTGTTGAAATTCTCTTGAAGCTTTTAAAATTCTCTCTAGAATTTTCAAAATCCATGTCCACATGTTTACAATTTCACGTCAAAAAATGGCTAAAATTCCAGTTGAAATTTTTTCAAAGTCCCTTCAAAATTTTCCAATTTTTGTCCCAATTCTTCCCATTCCCATTGAAACTTTTCAAATCCCTCTCAAAATTGTTGAAATTCTCTTGAAGCTTTTAAAATTCTCTCTAGAATTTTCAAAATCCATGTCCACATGTTTACAATTTCATGTCAAAAATGCTAAAATTCCAGTTGAAATTTTTTCAAAGTCCCTTAAAAATTTTCCAATTTTTGTCCCAATTCTTCCCATTCCCATTGAAACTTTTCAAATCCCTCTCAAAATTGTTGAAATTCTCTTGAAGCTTTTAAAATTCTCTCCAGAATTTTCAAAATCCATGTCCACATGTTTACAATTTCACGTCAAAAAATGGCTAAAATTCCAGTTGAAATTTTTTCAAAGTCCCTTCAAAATTTTCCAATTTTTGTCCCAATTCTTCCCATTCCCATTGAAACTTTTCAAATCCCTCTCAACATTGTTGAAATTCTCTTGAAGCTTTTAAAATTCTCTCTAGAATTTTCAAAATCCATGTCCACATGTTTACAATTTCACGTCAAAAAATGGCTAAAATTCCAGTGGAAATTTTTTCAAAGTCCCTTAAAAATTTTCCAATTTTTGTCCCAATTCTTCCCATTCCCATTGAAACTTTTCAAATCCCTCTCAAAATTGTTGAAATTCTCTTGAAGCTTTTAAAATTCTCTCCAGAATTTTAAAAATCCATGTCCACATGTTTACAATTTCACGTCAAAAAATGGCTAAAATTCCCGTTGAAATTTTTTCAAAGTCCCTGAAAAATTTTCCAATTTTTGTCCCAATTCTTCCCATTCCCATTGAAACTTTTCAAATCCCTCTCAAAATTGTTGAAATTCTCTTGAAGCTTTTAAAATTCTCTCCAGAATTTTCAAAATCCATGTCCACATGTTTACAATTTCACGTCAAAAATGCTAAAATTCCAGTTGAAATTTTTTCAAAGTCCCTGAAAAATTTTCCAATTTTTGTCCCAATTCTTCCCATTCCCATTGAAACTTTTCAAATCCCTCTCAACATTGTTGAAATTCTCTTGAAGCTTTTAAAATTCTCTCTAGAATTTTCAAAATCCATGTCCACATGTTTACAATTTCATGTCAAAAATGCTAAAATTCCAGTTGAAATTTTTTCAAAGTCCCTTAAAAATTTTCCAATTTTTGTCCCAATTCTTCCCATTCCCATTGAAACTTTTCAAATCCCTCTCAAAATTGTTGAAATTCTCTTGAAGCTTTTAAAATTCTCTCTAGAATTTTCAAAATCCATGTCCACATGTTTACAATTTCATGTCAAAAATGCTAAAATTCCAGTTGAAATTTTTTCAAAGTCCCTTAAAAATTTTCCAATTTTTGTCCCAATTCTTCCCATTCCCATTGAAACTTTTCAAATCCCTCTCCAAATTGTTGAAATTCTCTTGAAGCTTTTAAAATTCTCTCTAGAATTTTCAAAATCCGTGTCCACATGTTTACAATTTCACGTCAAAAAATGGCTAAAATTCCAGTTGAAATTTTTTCAAAGTCCCTTAAAAATTTTCCAATTTTTGTCCCAATTCTTCCCATTCCCATTGAAACTTTTCAAATCCCTCTCAAAATTGTTGAAATTCTCTTGAAGCTTTTAAAATTCTCTCTAGAATTTTCAAAATCCATGTCCACATGTTTACAATTTCACGTCAAAAAATGGCTAAAATTCCAGTGGAAATTTTTTCAAAGTCCCTGAAAAATTTTCCAATTTTTGTCCCAATTCTTCCCATTCCCATTGAAACTTTTCAAATCCCTCTCAAAATTGTTGAAATTCTCTTGAAGCTTTTTAAATTCTCTCTAGAATTTTCAAAATCCATGTCCACACGTTTACAATTTCACGACAAAAAATGGCTAAAATTCCAGTTGAAATGTTTTCAAAGTCCCTTAAAAATTTTCCAATTTTTGTCCCAATTCCTCCCATTCCCATTGAAACTTTTCAAATCCCTCTCAACATTGTTGAAATTCTCTTGAAGCTTTTAAAATTCTCTCTAGAATTTTCAAAATCCATGTCCACATGTTTACAATTTCACGTCAAAAAATGGCTAAAATTCCAGTTGAAATTTTTTCAAAGTCCCTTAAAAATTTTCCAATTTTTGTCCCAATTCTTCCCATTCCCATTGAAACTTTTCAAATCCCTCTCAAAATTGTTGAAATTCTCTTGAAGCTTTTAAAATTCTCTCCAGAATTTTCAAAATCCATGTCCACATGGTTACAATTTCACATAAAAAAATGGCTAAAATTCCAGTTGAAATTTTTTCAAAGTCCCTTAAAAATTTTCCAATTTTTGTCCCAATTCTTCCCATTCCCATTGAAACTTTTCAAATCCCTCTCAAAATTGTTGAAATTCTCTTGAAGCTTTTAAAATTCTCTCTAGAATTTTCAAAATCCATGTCCACATATTTACAATTTCACATAAAAAAATGGCTAAAATTCCAGTTGAAATTTTTTCAAAGTCCCTTAAAAATTTTCCCAATTTTTGTCCCAATTCTTCCCATTCCCATTGAAACTTTTCAAATCCCTCTCAAAATTGTTGAAATTCTCTTGAAGCTTTTAAAATTCTCTCTAGAATTTTCAAAATCCATGTCCACATGGTTACAATTTCACGTCAAAAAATGGCTAAAATTCCAGTGGAAATTTTTTCAAAGTCCCTTAAAAATTTTCCAATTTTTGTCCCAATTCTTCCCATTCCCATTGAAACTTTTCAAATCCCTCTCAAAATTGTTGAAATTCTCTTGAAGCTTTTAAAATTCTCTCCAGAATTTTCAAAATCCATGTCCACATGTTTACAATTTCACGTCAAAAAATGGCTAAAATTCCAGTTGAAATTTTTTCAAAGTCCCTTAAAAATTTTCCAATTTTTGTCCCAATTCTTCCCATTCCCATTGAAACTTTTCAAATCCCTCTCCAAATTGTTGAAATTCTCTTGAAGCTTTTAAAATTCTCTCTAGAATTTTCAAAATCCATGTCCACATGTTTACAATTTCACGTCAAAAAATGGCTAAAATTCCAGTTGAAATTTTTTCAAAGTCCCTTAAAAATTTTCCAATTTTTGTCCCAATTCTTCCCATTCCCATTGAAACTTTTCAAATCCCTCTCCAAATTGTTGAAATTCTCTTGAAGCTTTTAAAATTCTCTCTAGAATTTTCAAAATCCATGTCCACATGTTTACAATTTCACGTCAAAAAATGGCTAAAATTCCAGTTGAAATTTTTTCAAAGTCCCTTAAAAATTTTCCAATTTTTGTCCCAATTCTTCCCATTCCCATTGAAACTTTTCAAATCCCTCTCAAAATTGTTGAAATTCTCTTGAAGCTTTTAAAATTCTCTCTAGAATTTTCAAAATCCATGTCCACATGTTTACAATTTCACGTCAAAAAATGGCTAAAATTCCAGTTGAAATTTTTTCAAAGTCCCTTAAAAATTTTCCAATTTTTGTCCCAATTCTTCCCATTCCCATTGAAACTTTTCAAATCCCTCTCAAAATTGTTGAAATTCTCTTGAAGCTTTTTAAATTCTCTCTAGAATTTTCAAAATCCATGTCCACATGTTTACAATTTCACGTCAAAAAATGGCTAAAATTCCAGTTGAAATTTTTTCAAAGTCCCTTAAAAATTTTCCAATTTTTGTCCCAATTCTTCCCATTCCCATTGAAACTTTTCAAATCCCTCTCAAAATTGTTGAAATTCTCTTGAAGCTTTTAAAATTCTCTCTAGAATTTTCAAAATCCGTGTCCACATGTTTACAATTTCACGTCAAAAAATGGCTAAAATTCCAGTTGAAATTTTTTCAAAGTCCCTGAAAAATTTTCCAATTTTTGTCCCAATTCTTCCCATTCCCATTGAAACTTTTCAAATCCCTCTCAAAATTGTTGAAATTCTCTTGAAGCTTTTAAAATTCTCTCCAGAAATTTAAAAATCCATGTCCACATGGTTACAATTTCACGTCAAAAAATGGCTAAAATTCCAGTTGAAATTTTTTCAAAGTCCCTTAAAAATTTTCCAATTTTTGTCCCAATTCTTCCCATTCCCATTGAAACTTTTCAAATCCCTCTCCAAATTGTTGAAATTCTCTTGAAGCTTTTAAAATTCTCTCTAGAATTTTCAAAATCCGTGTCCACATGTTTACAATTTCACGTCAAAAAATGGCTAAAATTCCAGTTGAAATTTTTTCAAAGTCCCTGAAAAATTTTCCAATTTTTGTCCCAATTCTTCCCATTCCCATTGAAACTTTTCAAATCCCTCTCAAAATTGTTGAAATTCTCTTGAAGCTTTTAAAATTCTCTCCAGAAATTTAAAAATCCATGTCCACATGGTTACAATTTCACGTCAAAAAATGGCTAAAATTCCAGTTGAAATTTTTTCAAAGTCCCTTAAAAATTTTCCAATTTTTGTCCCAATTCTTCCCATTCCCATTGAAACTTTTCAAATCCCTCTCAAAATTGTTGAAATTCTCTTGAAGCTTTTAAAATTCTCTCTAGAATTTTCAAAATCCATGTCCACATGTTTACAATTTCACGTCAAAAAATGGCTAAAATTCCAGTTGAAATTTTTTCAAAGTCCCTTAAAAATTTTCCAATTTTTGTCCCAATTCTTCCCATTCCCATTGAAACTTTTCAAATCCCTCTCAAAATTGTTGAAATTCTGTTGAAGCTTTTAAAATTCTCTCTAGAATTTTCAAAATCCATGTCCACATGTTTACAATTTCATGTCAAAAATGCTAAAATTCCAGTTGAAATTTTTTCAAAGTCCCTTAAAAATTTTCCAATTTTTGTCCCAATTCTTCCCATTCCCATTGAAACTTTTCAAATCCCTCTCAAAATTGTTGAAATTCTCTTGAAGCTTTTAAAATTCTCTCTAGAATTTTCAAAATCCATGTCCACATGTTTACAATTTCACGTCAAAAAATGGCTAAAATTCCAGTTGAAATTTTTTCAAAGTCCCTGAAAAATTTTCCAATTTTTGTCCCAATTCTTCCCATTCCCATTGAAACTTTTCAAATCCTCTCAAAATTGTTGAAATTCTCTTGAAGCTTTTAAAATTCTCTCTAGAATTTTCAAAATCCATGTCTACATGTTTACAATTTCACGTCAAAAAATGGCTAAATTCCAGTTGAAATTTTTTCAAAGTCCCTGAAAAATTTTCCAATTTTTGTCCCAATTCTTCCCATTCCCATTGAAACTTTTCAAATCCCTCTCAAAATTGTTGAAATTCTCTTGAAGCTTTTAAAATTCTCTCTAGAATTTTCAAAATCCGTGTCCACATGTTTACAATTTCACGTCAAAAAATGGCTAAAATTCCAGTTGAAATTTTTTCAAAGTCCCTTAAAAATTTTCCAATTTTTGTCCCAATTCTTCCCATTCCCATTGAAACTTTTCAAATCCCTCTCAAAATTGTTGAAATTCTCTTGAAGCTTTTAAAATTCTCTCCAGAATTTTAAAAATCCATGTCCACATGTTTACAATTTTACGTCAAAAAATGGCTAAAATTCCCATTGAAATTTTTTCAAAGTCCCTTAAAAATTTTCCAATTTTTGTCCCAATTCTTCCCATTCCCATTGAAACTTTTCAAATCCCTCTCAAAATTGTTGAAATTCTCTTGAAGCTTTTAAAATTCTCTCTAGAATTTTCAAAATCCATGTCCACATGTTTACAATTTCACGTCAAAAAATGGCTAAAATTCCAGTTGAAATGTTTTCAAAGTCCCTTAAAAATTTTCCAATTTTGTCCCAATTCTTCCATTCCCATTGAAACTTTTCAAATCCCTCTCAAAATTGTTGAAATTCTGTTGAAGCTTTTAAAATTCTCTCTAGAATTTTCAAAATCCATGTCCACATGTTTACATTTTCACGTCAAAAAATGGCTAAAATTCCAGTTGAAATTTTTTCAAAGTCCCTTCAAAATTTTCCAATTTTTGTCCCAATTCTTCCCATTCCCATTGAAACTTTTCAAATCCCTCTCAAAATTGTTGAAATTCTCTTGAAGCTTTTAAAATTCTCTCCAGAATTTTCAAAATCCATGTCCACATGTTTACAATTTCACGTCAAAAAATGGCTAAAATTCCAGTTGAAATTTTTCAAAGTCCCTTCAAATTTTCCAATTTTTGTCCCAATTCTTCCCATTCCCATTGAACTTTTCAAATCCCTCTCAAAATTGTTGAAATTCTCTTGAAGCTTTTAAAATTCTCTCTAGAATTTTCAAAATCCGTGTCCACATGTTTACAATTTCACGTCAAAAAATGGCTAAAATTCCCATTGAAATTTTTTCAAAGTCCCTTAAAAATTTTCCAATTTTGTCCCAATTCTTCCCATTCCCATTGAAACTTTTCAAATCCCTCTCAAAATTGTTGAAATTCTCTTGAAGCTTTTAAAATTTCTCTCTAGAATTTTTCAAAATCCATGTCCACATGTTTACAATTTCATGTCAAAAATGCTAAAATTCCAGTTGAAATTTTTCAAAGTCCCTTAAAAATTTTCCAATTTTTGTCCCAATTCTTCCCATTCCCATTGAAACTTTTCAAATCCCTCTCAAATTGTTGAAATTCTCTTGAAGCTTTTAAATTCTCTCTAGAATTTTCAAAATCCATGTCCACATGTTTACAATTTCACGTCAAAAATGGCTAAAATTCCAGTTGAAATTTTTTCAAAGTCCTGAAAAATTTCCAATTTTTGTCCCAATTCTTCCCATTCCCATTGAAACTTTTCAAATCCCTCTCAAAATGTTGAAATTCTCTTGAAGCTTTTAAAATTCTCTCTAGAATTTTCAAAATCCATGTCCACATGTTTACAATTTCACGTCAAAAAATGGCTAAAATTCCAGTTGAAATTTTTTCCAAGTCCCTTAAAATTTTCCAATTTTTGTCCCAATTCTTCCCATT
>NW_028117194.1:0-86274 GCF_964273445.1 Streptopelia decaocto | reverse complement strand
AATCCCTCTCAAAATTGTTGAAATTCTGTTGAAGCTTTTAAAATTCTCTCTAGAATTTTCAAAATCCATATCCACATGTTTACAATTTCACGTCAAAATTGCTAAAATTCCAGTTGAAATTTTTTCAAAGTCCCTTCAAAATTTTCCAATTTTTGTCCCAATTCTTCCCATTCCCATTGAAACTTTTCAAATCCCTCTCAAAATTGTTGAAATTCTGTTGAAGCTTTTAAAATTCTCTCTAGAATTTTCAAAATCCATGTCCACATGTTTACAATTTCACCTCAAAATTGCTAAAATTCCAGTTGAAATTTTTTCAAAGTCCCTTCAAAATTTTCCAATTTTTGTCCCAATTCTTCCCATTCCCATTGAAACTTTTCAAATCCCTCTCCAAATTGTTGAAATTCTGTTGAAGCTTTTAAAATTCTCTCTAGAATTTTCAAAATCCATGTCCACATGTTTACAATTTCACATCAAAAAATGGCTAAAATTCCAGTTGAAATTTTTTCAAAGTCCCTTCAAAATTTTCCAATTTTTGTCCCAATTCTTCCCATTCCCATTGAAACTTTTCAATCCCTCTCAAAATTGTTGAAATTCTGTTGAAGCTTTTAAAATTCTCTCTAGAATTTTCAAAATCCACTACCACATGTTTACAATTTCACGTCAAAATTGCTAAAATTCCAGTTGAAATTTTTTCAAAGTCCCTTAAAAATTTTCCAATTTTTGTCCCAATTCTTCCCATTCCCATTGAAACTTTTCAAATCCCTCTCAAAATTGTTGAAATTCTGTTGAAGCTTTTAAAATTCTCTCTAGAATTTTCAAAATCCATGTCCACATGTTTACAATTTCACCTCAAAATTGCTAAAATTCCAGTTGAAATTTTTTCAAAGTTCCTTAAAAATTTTCCAATTTTTGTCCCAATTCTTCCCATTCCCATTGAAACTTTTCAAATCCCTCTCAAAATTGTTGAAATTCTGTTGAAGCTTTTAAAATTCTCTCTAGAATTTTCAAAATCCATGTCCACATGTTTACAATTTCACCTCAAAATTGCTAAAATTCCAGTTGAAATTTTTTTCAAAGTCCCTTCAAAATTTTCCAATTTTTGTCCCAATTCTTCCCATTCCCATTGAAACTTTTCAAATCCCTCTCCAAATTGTTGAAATTCTGTTGAAGCTTTTAAAATTCTCTCTAGAATTTTCAAAATCCATGTCCACATGTTTACAATTTCACCTCAAAATTGCTAAAATTCCAGTTGAAATTTTTTCAAAGTCCCTTCAAAATTTTCCAATTTTTGTCCCAATTCTTCCCATTCCCATTGAAACTTTTCAAATCCCTCTCAAAATTGTTGAAATTCTGTTGAAGCTTTTAAAATTCTCTCTAGAATTTTCAAAATCCATGTCCACATGTTTACAATTTCACATCAAAAAATTGCTAAAATTCCAGTTGAAATTTTTTCAAAGTCCCTTCAAAATTTTCCAATTTTTGTCCCAATTCTTCCCATTCCCATTGAAACTTTTCAAATCCCTCTCAAAAATTGTTGAAATTCTGTTGAAGCTTTTAAAATTCTCGCTAGAATTTTCAAAATCCACTTCAACATGTTTACAATTTCACGTCAAAAAATGGCTAAAATTCCAGTGGAAATTTTTTCAAAGTCCCTTCAAAATTTTCCAATTTTTGTCCCAATTCTTCCCATTCCCATTGAAACTTTTCAAATCCCTCTCCAAATTGTTGAAATTCTGTTGAAGCTTTTAAAATTCTCTCTAGAATTTTCAAAATCCATGTCCACATGTTTACAATTTCACCTCAAAATTGCTAAAATTCCAGTTGAAATTTTTTCAAAGTCCCTTCAAAATTTCCAATTTTTGTCCCAATTCTTCCCATTCCCATTGAAACTTTTCAAATCCCTCTCAAAATTGTTGAAATTCTGTTGAAGCTTTTAAAATTCTCTCTAGAATTTTCAAAAATCCATGTCCACATGTTTACAATTTCACGCCAAAATTGCTAAAATTCCAGTTGAAATTTTTTCAAAGTCCCTTAAAAATTTTCCAATTTTTGTCCCAATTCTTCCCATTCCCATTGAAACTTTTCAAATCCCTCTCAAAATTGTTGAAATTCTGTTGAAGCTTTTAAAATTCTCTCTAGAATTTTCAAAATCCATGTCCACATGTTTACAATTTCACGTCAAAATTGCTAAAATTCCAGTTGAAATTTTTTCAAAGTCCCTTCAAAATTTTCCAATTTTTGTCCCAATTCTTCCCATTCCCATTGAAACTTTTCAAATCCCTCTCAAAATTGTTGAAATTCTGTTGAAGCTTTTAAAATTCTCTCTAGAATTTTCAAAATCCATGTCCACATGTTTACAATTTCACCTCAAAATTGCTAAAATTCCAGTTGAAATTTTTTTCAAAGTCCCTTCAAAATTTTCCAATTTTTGTCCCAATTCTTCCCATTCCCATTGAAACTTTTCAAATCCCTCTCAAAATTATTGAAATTCTGTTGAAGCTTTTAAAATTCTCTCTAGAATTTTCAAAATCCATGTCCACATGTTTACAATTTCACGTCAAAATTGCTAAAATTCCAGTTGAAATTTTTTCAAAGTCCCTTCAAAATTTTCCAATTTTTGTCCCAATTCTTCCCATTCCCATTGAAACTTTCAAATCCCTCTCAAAATTGTTGAAATTCTGTTGAAGCTTTTCAAATTCTCTCTAGAATTTTCAAAATCCATGTCCACATGTTTACAATTTCACCTCAAAAATTGCTAAAATTCCAGTTGAAATTTTTTCAAAGTCCCTTCAAAATTTTCCAATTTTTGTCCCAATTCTTCCCATTCCCATTGAAACTTTTCAAATCCCTCTCAAAATTGTTGAAATTCTGTTGAAGCTTTTAAAATTCTCGCTAGAATTTTCAAAATCCACTACCACATGTTTACAATTTCACGTCAAAATTGCTAAAATTCCAGTTGAAATTTTTTCAAAGTCCCTTCAAAATTTTCCAATTTTTGTCCCAATTCTTCCCATTCCCATTGAAACTTTTCAAATCCCTCTCAAAATTGTTGAAATTCTGTTGAAGCTTTTCAAATTCTCTCTAGAATTTTCAAAATCCATGTCCACATGTTTACAATTTCACGTCAAAATTGCTAAAATTCTAGTTGAAATTTTTCAAAGTCCCTTAAAAATTTTCCAATTTTTGTCCCAATTCTTCCCATTCCCATTGAAACTTTTCAAATCCCTCTCAAAATTGTTGAAATTCTGTTGAAGCTTTGAAAATTCTCTCTAGAATTTTCAAAATCCACTTCAACATGTTTACAATTTCACGTCAAAAAATGGCTAAAATTCCAGTTGAAATTTTTCAAAGTCCCTTCAAAATTTTCCAATTTTTGTCCCAATTCTTCCCATTCCCATTGAAACTTTTCAAATCCCTCTCAAAATTGTTGAAATTCTGTTGAAGCTTTTAAAATTCTCTCTAGAATTTTCAAAATCCATGTCCACATGTTTTACAATTTCACCTCAAAATTGCTAAAATTCCAGTTGAAATTTTTTCAAAGTTCCTTAAATATTCCAATTTTTGTCCCAATTCTTCCCATTCCCATTGAAACTTTTCAAATCCCTCTCAAAATTGTTGAAATTCTGTTGAAGCTTTTAAAATTCTCTCTAGAATTTTCAAAATCCATGTCCACATGTTTACAATTTCACGTCAAAATTGCTAAAATTCCAGTTGAAATTTTTTCAAAGTCCCTTCAAAATTTTCCAATTTTTGTCCCAATTCTTCCCATTCCCATTGAAACTTTTCAAATCCCTCTCAAAATTGTTGAAATTCTGTTGAAGCTTTTAAAATTCTCTCTAGAATTTTCAAAATCCACTACCACATGTTTACAATTTCACCTCAAAATTGCTAAAATTCCAGTTGAAATTTTTTCAAAGTCCCTTCAAAATTTTCCAATTTTTGTCCCAATTCTTCCCATTCCCATTGAAACTTTTCAAATCCCTCTCAAAATTGTTGAAATTCTGTTGAAGCTTTTAAAATTCTCTCTAGAATTTTCAAAATCCACTTCAACATGTTTACAATTTCACGTCAAAAAATGGCTAAAATTCCAGTGGAAATTTTTTCAAAGTCCCTTAAAAATTTTCCAATTTTTGTCCCAATTCTTCCCATTCCCATTGAAACTTTTCAAATCCCTCTCAAAATTGTTGAAATTCTGTTGAAGCTTTTAAAATTCTCTCTAGAATTTTCAAAATCCACTTCAACATGTTTACAATTTCACATCAAAAAATGGCTAAAATTCCAGTGGAAATTTTTTCAAAGTCCCTTCAAAATTTTCCAATTTTTGTCCCAATTCTTCCCATTCCCATTGAAACTTTTCAAATCCCTCTCAAAATTGTTGAAATTCTGTTGAAGCTTTTAAAATTCTCTCTAGAATTTTCAAAATCCATGTCCACATGTTTACAATTTCACGTCAAAATTGCTAAAATTCCAGTTGAAATTTTTTCAAAGTCCCTTCAAAATTTTCCAATTTTTGTCCCAATTCTTCCCATTCCCATTGAAACTTTTCAAATCCCTCTCAAAATTGTTGAAATTCTGTTGAAGCTTTTAAAATTCTCTCTAGAATTTTCAAAATCCATGTCCACATGTTTACAATTTCACGTCAAAATTGCTAAAATTCCAGTTGAAATTTTTTCAAAGTCCCTTCAAAATTTTCCAATTTTTGTCCCAATTCTTCCCATTCCCATTGAAACTTTTCAAATCCCTCTCAAAATTGTTGAAATTCTGTTGAAGCTTTTAAAATTCTCTCTAGAATTTTCAAAATCCATGTCCACATGTTTACAATTTCACGTCAAAATTGCTAAAATTCCAGTTGAAATTTTTTGAAAGTCCCTTCAAAATTTTCCAATTTTTGTCCCAATTCTTCCCATTCCCATTGAAACTTTTCAAATCCCTCTCAAAATTGTTGAAATTCTGTTGAAGCTTTTAAAATTCTCTCTAGAATTTTCAAAATCCACTACCACATGTTTACAATTTCACGTCAAAAAATGGCTAAAATTCCAGTGGAAATTTTTCAAAGTCCCTTCAAAATTTTCCAATTTTTGTCCCAATTCTTCCCATTCCCATTGAAACTTTTCAAATCCCTCTCAAAATTGTTGAAATTCTGTTGAAGCTTTTAAAATTCTCTCTAGAATTTTCAAAATCCATGTCCACATGTTTACAATTTCACATCAAAAAAATGGCTAAAATTCCAGTGGAAATTTTTTCAAAGTCCCTTAAAAATTTCAATTTTTGTCCCAATTCTTCCCATTCCCATTGAAACTTTTCAAATCCCTCTCAAAATTGTTGAAATTCTGTTGAAGCTTTTAAAATTCTCTCTAGAATTTTCAAAATCCATGTCCACATGTTTACAATTTTCACCTCAAAATTGCTAAAATTCCAGTTGAAATTTTTTCAAAGTCCCTTCAAATTTTCCAATTTTTGTCCCAATTCTTCCCATTCCATTGAAACTTTTCAAATCCCTCTCAAAATTGTTGAAATTCTGTTGAAGCTTTTAAAATTCTCTCTAGAATTTTCAAAATCCACTACCACATGTTTACAATTTCACCTCAAAATTGCTAAAATTCCAGTTGAAATTTTTTCAAAGTCCCTTCAAAATTTTCCAATTTTTGTCCCAATTCTTCCCATTCCCATTGAAACTTTTCAAATCCCTCTCAAAATTTTTGAAATTCTCTTGAAGCTTTTAAAATTCTCTCTAGAATTTTCAAAATCCACTACCACATGTTTACAATTTCACCTCAAAATTGCTGAAATTCCAGTTGAAATTTTTCAAAGTCCCTTAAAATTTTCCAATTTTTGTCCCAATTCTTCCCATTCCCATTGAAACTTTTCAAATCCCTCTCAAAATTGTTGAAATTCTGTTGAAGCTTTTAAAATTCTCTCTAGAATTTTCAAAATCCACTACCACATGTTTACAATTTCACGTAAAAAAATGGCTAAAAATTCCAGTTGAAATTTTTTCAAAGTCCCTTAAAAATTTTCCAATTTTTGTCCCAATTCTTCCCATTCCCATTGAAACTTTTCAAATCCCTCTCAAAATTGTTGAAATTCTGTTGAAGCTTTTAAAATTCTCTCTAGAATTTTCAAAATCCATGTCCACATGTTTACAATTTCACGTCAAAATTGCTAAAATTCCAGTTGAAATTTTTTCAAAGTCCCTTCAAAATTTTCCAATTTTTGTCCCAATTCTTCCCATTCCCATTGAAACTTTTCAAATCCCTCTCAAAATTGTTGAAATTCTGTTGAAGCTTTTAAAATTCTCTCTAGAATTTTCAAAATCCATGTCCACATGTTCACAATTTCACGTCAAAATTGCTAAAATTCCAGTTGAAATTTTTTCAAAGTCCCTTCAAAATTTTCCAATTTTTGTCCCAATTCTTCCCATTCCCATTGAAACTTTTCAAATCCCTCTCAAAATTGTTGAAATTCTGTTGAAGCTTTTAAAATTCTCTCTAGAATTTTCAAAATCCATGTCCACATGTTTACAATTTCACCTCAAAATTGCTAAAATTCCAGTTGAAATTTTTTCAAAGTCCCTTCAAAATTTTCCAATTTTTGTCCCAATTCTTCCCATTCCCATTGAAACTTTTCAAATCTCTCTCAAAATTGTTGAAATTCTGTTGAAGCTTTTAAAATTCTCTCTAGAATTTCAAAATCCATGTCCACATGTTTACAATTTCACCTCAAAAATTGCTAAAATTCCAGTTGAAATTTTTTCAAAGTCCCTTCAAAATTTTCCAATTTTTGTCCCAATTCTTCCCATTCCCATTGAAACTTTTCAAATCCCTCTCAAAATTGTTGAAATTCTGTTGAAGCTTTTAAAATTCTCTCTACAATTTTCAAAATCCACTACCACATGTTTACAATTTCATGTCAAAATTGCTAAAATTCCAGTTGAAATTTTTTCAAAGTCCCTTCAAAATTTTCCAATTTTTGTCCCAATTCTTCCCATTCCCATTGAAACTTTTCAAATCCCTCTCAAAATTGTTGAAATTCTGTTGAAGCTTTTAAAATTCTCGCTAGAATTTTCAAAATCCACTTCAACATGTTTACAATTTCACGTCAAAAAATGGCTAAAAATTCCAGTGGAAATTTTTTCAAAGTCCCTTCAAAATTTTCCAATTTTTGTCCCAATTCTTCCCATTCCCATTGAAACTTTTCAAATCCCTCTCAAAATTGTTGAAATTCTGTTGAAGCTTTTAAAATTCTCTCTAGAATTTTCAAAATCCATGTCCACATGTTTACAATTTCACGTCAAAATATGGCTAAAATTCCAGTGGAAATTTTTTCAAAGTCCCTTCAAAATTTTCCAATTTTTGTCCCAATTCTTCCCATTCCCATTGAAACTTTTCAAATCCCTCTCAAAATTGTTGAAATTCTGTTGAAGCTTTTAAAATTCTCTCTAGAATTTTCAAAATCCACTTCAACATGTTTACAATTTCACATCAAAAAATGGCTAAAATTCCAGTTGAAATTTTTTCAAAGTCCCTTAAAAATTTTCCAATTTTTGTCCCAATTCTTCCCATTCCCATTGAAACTTTTCAAATCCCTCTCAAAATTGTTGAAATTCTGTTGAAGCTTTTAAAATTCTCTCTAGAATTTTCAAAATCCGTGTCCACATGTTTACAATTTCACGTCAAAATTGCTAAAATTCTAGTTGAAATTTTTTCAAAGTCCCTTAAAAATTTTCCAATTTTTGTCCCAATTCTTCCCATTCCCATTGAAACTTTTCAAATCCCTCTCAAAATTGTTGAAATTCTGTTGAAGCTTTTAAAATTCTCTCTAGAATTTTCAAAATCCATGTCCACATGTTTACAATTTCACGTCAAAAAATGGCTAAAATTCCAGTGGAAATTTTTTCAAAGTCCCTTCAAAATTTTCCAATTTTTGTCCCAATTCTTCCCATTCCCATTGAAACTTTTCAAATCCCTCTCAAAATTGTTGAAATTCTGTTGAAGCTTTTAAAATTCTCGCTAGAATTTTCAAAATCCACTACCACATGTTTACAATTTCACGTCAAAATTGCTAAAATTCCAGTGGAAATTTTTTCAAAGTCCCTTCAAAATTTTCCAATTTTTGTCCCAATTCTTCCCATTCCCATTGAAACTTTTCAAATCCCTCTCAAAATTGTTGAAATTCTGTTGAAGCTTTTAAAATTCTCTCTAGAATTTTCAAAATCCATGTCCACATGTTTACAATTTCACATCAAAATTGCTAAAATTCCAGTTGAAATTTTTTTCAAAGTCCCTTCAAATTTTTCCAATTTTTGTCCCAATTCTTCCCATTCCCATTGAAACTTTTCAAATCCCTCTCAAAATTGTTGAAATTCTGTTGAAGCTTTTAAAATTCTCTCTAGAATTTTCAAAATCCATGTCCACATGTTTACAATTTCACGTCAAAATTGCTAAAATTCCAGTTGAAATTTTTTCAAAGTCCCTTCAAAATTTTCCAATTTTTGTCCCAATTCTTCCCATTCCCATTGAAACTTTTCAAATCCCTCTCAAAATTGTTGAAATTCTGTTGAAGCTTTTAAAATTCTCTCTAGAATTTTCAAAATCCATGTCCACATGTTTACAATTTCACCTCAAAATTGCTAAAATTCCAGTTGAAATTTTTTCAAAGTCCCTTCAAAATTTTCCAATTTTTGTCCCAATTCTTCCCATTCCCATTGAAACTTTTCAAATCCCTCTCAAAATTGTTGAAATTCTGTTGAAGCTTTTAAAATTCTCTCTAGAATTTTCAAAATCCATGTCCACATGTTTACAATTTCATGTCAAAATTGCTAAAATTCCAGTTGAAATTTTTTCAAAGTCCCTTCAAAATTTTCCAATTTTTGTCCCAATTCTTCCCATTCCCATTGAAACTTTTCAAATCCCTCTCAAAATTGTTGAAATTCTGTTGAAGCTTTTAAAATTCTCGCTAGAATTTTCAAAATCCACTTCAACATGTTTACAATTTCACGTCAAAAAATGGCTAAAATTCCAGTGGAAATTTTTTCAAAGTCCCTTAAAAATTTTCCAATTTTTGTCCCAATTCTTCCCATTCCCATTGAAACTTTTCAAATCCCTCTCAAAAATTGTTGAAATTCTGTTGAAGCTTTTAAAATTCTCTCTAGAATTTTCAAAATCCATGTCCACATGTTTACAATTTCACGTCAAAATTGCTAAAATTCCAGTTGAAATTTTTTCAAAGTCCCTTCAAAATTTTCCAATTTTTGTCCCAATTCTTCCCATTCCCATTGAAACTTTTCAAATCCCTCTCAAAATTGTTGAAATTCTGTTGAAGCTTTTCAAATTCTCTCTAGAATTTTCAAAATCCATGTCCACATGTTTACAATTTCACGTCAAAATTGCTAAAATTCTAGTTGAAATTTTTTCAAAGTCCCTTAAAAATTTTCCAATTTTTGTCCCAATTCTTCCCATTCCCATTGAAACTTTTCAAATCCCTCTCAAAATTGTTGAAATTCTGTTGAAGCTTTTAAAATTCTCTCTAGAATTTTCAAAATCCACTTCAACATGTTTACAATTTCACGTCAAAAAATGGCTAAAATTCCAGTTGAAATTTTTTCAAAGTCCCTTCAAAATTTTCCAATTTTTGTCCCAATTCTTCCCATTCCCATTGAAACTTTTCAAATCCCTCTCAAAATTGTTGAAATTCTGTTGAAGCTTTGAAAATTCTCTCTAGAATTTTCAAAATCCACTTCAACATGTTTACAATTTCACGTCAAAAAATGGCTAAAATTCCAGTTGAAATTTTTTCAAAGTCCCTTCAAAATTTTCCAATTTTTGTCCCAATTCTTCCCATTCCCATTGAAACTTTTCAAATCCCTCTCAAAATTGTTGAAATTCTGTTGAAGCTTTTAAAATTCTCTCTAGAATTTTCAAAATCCATGTCCACATGTTTACAATTTCACGTCAAAATTGCTAAAATTCCAGTTGAAATTTTTTCAAAGTCCCTTCAAAATTTTCCAATTTTTGTCCCAATTCTTCCCATTCCCATTGAAACTTTTCAAATCCCTCTCAAAATTGTTGAAATTCTGTTGAAGTTTTTAAAATTCTCTCTAGAATTTTCAAAATCCACTACCACATGTTTACAATTTCACCTCAAAATTGCTAAAATTCCAGTTGAAATTTTTTCAAAGTCCCTTAAAAATTTTCCAATTTTTGTCCCAATTCTTCCCATTCCCATTGAAACTTTTCAAATCCCTCTCAAAATTGTTGAAATTCTCTTGAAGCTTTTAAAATTCTCTCTAGAATTTTCAAAATCCATGTCCACATGTTTACAATTTCACGTCAAAATTGCTAAAATTCCAGTTGAAATTTTTTCAAAGTCCCTTAAAAATTTTCCAATTTTTGTCCCAATTCTTCCCATTCCCATTGAAACTTTTCAAATCCCTCTCAAATTGTTGAAATTCTGTTGAAGCTTTTAAATTCTCTCTAGAATTTTCAAAATCCATGTCCACTTGTTTACAATTTCACGTCAAAATTGCTAAAATTCCAGTTGAAATTTTTTCAAAGTCCCTTCAAAATTTTCCAATTTTTGTCCCAATTCTTCCCATTCCCATTGAAACTTTTCAAATCCCTCTCAAAATTGTTGAAATTCTGTTGAAGCTTTTAAAAATTCTCTCTAGAATTTTCAAAATCCATGTCCACATGTTTACAATTTCACGTCAAAAATTGCTAAAATTCCAGTTGAAATTTTTTCAAAGTCCCTTAAAAATTTTCCAATTTTTGTCCCAATTCTTCCCATTCCCATTGAAACTTTTCAAATCCCTCTCAAAATTGTTGAAATTCTGTTGAAGCTTTTAAAATTCTCTCTAGAATTTTCAAAATCCATGTCCACATGTTTACAATTTCACCTCAAAATTGCTAAAATTCCAGTTGAAATTTTTTCAAAGTCCCTTAAAAATTTTCCAATTTTTGTCCCAATTCTTCCCATTCCCATTGAAACTTTTCAAATCCCTCTCAAAATTGTTGAAATTCTGTTGAAGCTTTTAAAATTCTCTCTAGAATTTTCAAAATCCACTACCACATGTTTACAATTTCACGTCAAAAAATGGCTAAAATTCCAGTGGAAATTTTTTCAAAGTCCCTTAAAAATTTTCCAATTTTTGTCCCAATTCTTTCCCATTCCCATTGAAACTTTTCAAATCCCTCTCAAAATTGTTGAAATTCTGTTGAAGCTTTTAAAATTCTCTCTAGAATTTTCAAAATCCACTTCAACATGTTTACAATTTCACATCAAAAAATGGCTAAAATTCCAGTTGAAATTTTTTCAAAGTCCCTTCAAAATTTTCCAATTTTTGTCCCAATTCTTCCCATTCCCATTGAAACTTTTCAAATCCCTCTCAAAATTGTTGAAATTCTGTTGAAGCTTTTAAAATTCTCTCTAGAATTTTCAAAATCCACTACCACATGTTTACAATTTCACCTCAAAATTGCTAAAATTCCAGTTGAAATTTTTTCAAAGTCCCTTCAAAATTTTCCAATTTTTGTCCCAATTCTTCCCATTCCCATTGAAACTTTTCAAATCCCTCTCAAAATTGTTGAAATTCTCTTGAAGCTTTTAAAATTCTCTCTAGAATTTTCAAAATCCATGTCCACATGTTTACAATTTCACGTCAAAATTGCTAAAATTCCAGTTGAAATTTTTTCAAAGTCCCTTCAAAATTTTCCAATTTTTGTCCCAATTCTTCCCATTCCCATTGAAACTTTTCAAATCCCTCTCAAAATTGTTGAAATTCTGTTGAAGCTTTTAAAATTCTCTCTAGAATTTTCAAAATCCATGTCCACATGTTTACAATTTCACGTCAAAATTGCTAAAATTCCAGTTGAAATTTTTTCAAAGTCCCTTCAAAATTTTCCAATTTTTGTCCCAATTCTTCCCATTCCCATTGAAACTTTTCAAATCCCTCTCAAAATTGTTGAAATTCTGTTGAAGCTTTTAAAATTCTCTCTAGAATTTTCAAAATCCATGTCCACATGTTTACAATTTCACGCCAAAATTGCTAAAATTCCAGTTGAAATTTTTTCAAAGTCCCTTAAAAATTTTCCATTTTTTGTCCAATTCTTCCCATTCCCATTGAAACTTTTCAAATCCCTCTCAAAATTGTTGAAATTCTGTTGAAGCTTTTAAAATTCTCTCTAGAATTTTCAAAATCCATGTCCACATGTTTACAATTTCACGTCAAAATTGCTAAAATTCCAGTTGAAATTTTTTCAAAGTCCCTTCAAAATTTTCCAATTTTTGTCCCAATTCTTCCCATTCCCATTGAAACTTTTCAAATCCCTCTCAAAATTGTTGAAATTCTGTTGAAGCTTTTCAAATTCTCGCTAGAATTTTCAAAATCCACTTCAACATGTTTACAATTTCACGTCAAAAAATGGCTAAAATTCCAGTGGAAATTTTTTCAAAGTCCCTTAAAAATTTTCCAATTTTTGTCCCAATTCTTCCCATTCCCATTGAAACTTTTCAAATCCCTCTCAAAATTGTTGAAATTCTGTTGAAGCTTTTAAAATTCTCTCTAGAATTTTCAAAATCCACTTCAACATGTTTACAATTTCACATCAAAAAATGGCTAAAATTCCAGTTGAAATTTTTTCAAAGTCCCTTCAAAATTTTCCAATTTTTGTCCCAATTCTTCCCATTCCCATTGAAACTTTTCAAATCCCTCTCAAAATTGTTGAAATTCTGTTGAAGCTTTTAAAATTCTCTCTAGAATTTTCAAAATCCACTACCACATGTTTACAATTTCACCTCAAAATTGCTAAAATTCCAGTTGAAATTTTTTCAAAGTCCCTTCAAAATTTTCCAATTTTTGTCCCAATTCTTCCCATTCCCATTGAAACTTTTCAAATCCCTCTCAAAATTGTTGAAATTCTGTTGAAGCTTTTAAAATTCTCTCTAGAATTTTCAAAATCCATGTCCACATGTTTACAATTTCACGTCAAAATTGCTAAAATTCCAGTTGAAATTTTTTCAAAGTCCCTTCAAAATTTTCCAATTTTTGTCCCAATTCTTCCCATTCCCATTGAAACTTTTCAAATCCCTCTCAAAATTGTTGAAATTCTGTTGAAGCTTTTAAAATTCTCTCTAGAATTTTCAAAATCCACTACCACATGTTTACAATTTCACCTCAAAATTGCTGAAATTCCAGTTGAAATTTTTTCAAAGTCCCTTAAAAATTTTCCAATTTTTGTCCCAATTCTTCCCATTCCCATTGAAACTTTTCAAATCCCTCTCCAAATTGTTGAAATTCTGTTGAAGCTTTTAAAATTCTCTCTAGAATTTTCAAAATCCACTTCAACATGTTTACAATTTCACATCAAAAAATGGCTAAAATTCCAGTTGAAATTTTTTCGAAGTCCCTTCAAAATTTTCCAATTTTTGTCCCAATTCTTCCCATTCCCATTGAAACTTTTCAAATCCCTCTCAAAATTGATGAAATTCTGTTGAAGCTTTTAAAATTCTCTCTAGAATTTTCAAAATCCATGTCCACATGTTTACAATTTCACGTCAAAATTGCTAAAATTCCAGTTGAAATTTTTTCAAAGTCCCTTCAAAATTTTCCAATTTTTGTCCCAATTCTTCCCATTCCCATTGAAACTTTTCAAATCCCTCTCAAAATTGTTGAAATTCTCTTGAAGCTTTTAAAATTCTCTCTAGAATTTTCAAAATCCATGTCCACATGTTTACAATTTCACGTCAAAATTGCTAAAATTCCAGTTGAAATTTTTTCAAAGTCCCTTCAAAATTTTCCAATTTTTGTCCCAATTCTTCCCATTCCCATTGAAACTTTTCAAATCCCTCTCAAAATTGTTGAAATTCTGTTGAAGCTTTTAAAATTCTCGCTAGAATTTTCAAAATCCATGTCCACATGTTTACAATTTCACCTCAAAATTGCTAAAATTCCAGTTGAAATTTTTTCAAAGTCCCTTCAAAATTTTCCAATTTTTGTCCCAATTCTTCCCATTCCCATTGAAACTTTTCAAATCCCTCTCAAAATTGTTGAAATTCTGTTGAAGCTTTTAAAATTCTCTCTAGAATTTTCAAAATCCATGTCCACATGTTTACAATTTCACCTCAAAATTGCTAAAATTCCAGTTGAAATTTTTTCAAAGTCCCTTCAAAATTTTCCAATTTTTGTCCCAATTCTTCCCATTCCCATTGAAACTTTTCAAATCCCTCTCAAAATTGTTGAAATTCTGTTGAAGCTTTTAAAATTCTCGCTAGAATTTTCAAAATCCATGTCCACATGTTTACAATTTCACGTCAAAAAATGGCTAAAATTCCAGTGGAAATTTTTTCAAAGTCCCCTAAAAATTTTCCAATTTTTGTCCCAATTCTTCCCATTCCCATTGAAACTTTTCAAATCCCTCTCAAAATTGTTGAAATTCTGTTGAAGCTTTTAAAATTCTCGCTAGAATTTTCAAAATCCACTTCAACATGTTTACAATTTCACATCAAAAAATGGCTAAAATTCCAGTTGAAATTTTTTCGAAGTCCCTTCAAAATTTTCCAATTTTTGTCCCAATTCTTCCCATTCCCATTGAAACTTTTCAAATCCCTCTCAAAATTGATGAAATTCTGTTGAAGCTTTTAAAATTCTCTCTAGAATTTTCAAAATCCATGTCCACATGTTTACAATTTCACGTCAAAATTGCTAAAATTCCAGTTGAAATTTTTTCAAAGTCCCTTCAAAATTTTCCAATTTTTGTCCCAATTCTTCCCATTCCCATTGAAACTTTTCAAATCCCTCTCAAAATTGTTGAAATTCTGTTGAAGCTTTTAAAATTCTCTCTAGAATTTTCAAAATCCATGTCCACATGTTTACAATTTCACGTCAAAATTGCTAAAATTCTAGTTGAAATTTTTTCAAAGTCCCTTAAAAATTTTCCAATTTTTGTCCCAATTCTTCCCATTCCCATTGAAACTTTTCAAATCCCTCTCAAAATTGTTGAAATTCTGTTGAAGCTTTTAAAATTCTCTCTAGAATTTTCAAAATCCATGTCCACATGTTTACAATTTCACGTCAAAATTGCTAAAATTCCAGTTGAAATTTTTTCAAAGTCCCTTCAAAATTTTCCAATTTTTGTCCCAATTCTTCCCATTCCCATTGAAACTTTTCAAATCCCTCTCAAAATTGTTGAAATTCTGTTGAAGCTTTTAAAATTCTCACTAGAATTTTCAAAATCCACTTCAACATGTTTACAATTTCACGTCAAAAAATGGCTAAAATTCCAGTGGAAATTTTTTCAAAGTCCCTTCAAAATTTTCCAATTTTTGTCCCAATTCTTCCCATTCCCATTGAAACTTTTCAAATCCCTCTCAAAATTGTTGAAATTCTGTTGAAGCTTTTAAAATTCTCTCTAGAATTTTCAAAATCCATGTCCACATGTTTACAATTTCACGTCAAAATTGCTAAAATTCCAGTTGAAATTTTTTCAAAGTCCCTTAAAAATTTTCCAATTTTTGTCCCAATTCTTCCCATTCCCATTGAAACTTTTCAAATCCCTCTCAAAACTGTGGAAATTCTGTTGAAGCTTTTAAAATTCTCTCTAGAATTTTCAAAATCCACTACCACATGTTTACAATTTCACGTCAAAATTGCTAAAATTCCAGTCGAAATTTTTTCAAAGTCCCTTCAAAATTTTCCAATTTTTGTCCCAATTCTTCCCATTCCCATTGAAACTTTTCAAATCCCTCTCCAAATTGTTGAAATTCTGTTGAAGCTTTTAAAATTCTCTCTAGAATTTTCAAAATCCATGTCCACATGTTTACAATTTCACCTCAAAATTGCTAAAATTCCAGTTGAAATTTTTTCAAAGTCCCTTCAAAATTTTCCAATTTTTGTCCCAATTCTTCCCATTCCCATTGAAACTTTTCAAATCCCTCTCAAAATTGTTGAAATTCTGTTGAAGCTTTTAAAATTCTCTCTAGAATTTTCAAAATCCATGTCCACATGTTTACAATTTCACGCCAAAATTGCTAAAATTCCAGTTGAAATTTTTTCAAAGTCCCTTAAAAATTTTCCAATTTTTGTCCCAATTCTTCCCATTCCCATTGAAACTTTTCAAATCCCTCTCAAAATTGTTGAAATTCTGTTGAAGCTTTTAAAATTCTCTCTAGAATTTTCAAAATCCACTACCACATGTTTACAATTTCACCTCAAAATTGCTAAAATTCCAGTTGAAATTTTTTCAAAGTCCCTTCAAAATTTTCCAATTTTTGTCCCAATTCTTCCCATTCCCATTGAAACTTTTCAAATCCCTCTCAAAATTGTTGAAATTCTGTTGAAGCTTTTAAAATTCTCTCTAGAATTTTCAAAATCCATGTCCACATGTTTACAATTTCACGTCAAAATTGCTAAAATTCCAGTTGAAATTTTTTCAAAGTCCCTTCAAAATTTTCCAATTTTTGTCCCAATTCTTCCCATTCCCATTGAAACTTTTCAAATCCCTCTCAAAATTGTTGAAATTCTGTTGAAGCTTTTAAAATTCTCTCTAGAATTTTCAAAATCCATGTCCACATGTTTACAATTTCACCTCAAAATTGCTAAAATTCCAGTTGAAATTTTTTCAAAGTCCCTTCAAAATTTTCCAATTTTTGTCCCAATTCTTCCCATTCCCATTGAAACTTTTCAAATCCCTCTCAAAATTGTTGAAATTCTGTTGAAGCTTTTAAAATTCTCTCTAGAATTTTCAAAATCCACTACCACATGTTTACAATTTCACGTCAAAATTGCTAAAATTCCAGTCGAAATTTTTTCAAAGTCCCTTCAAAATTTTCCAATTTTTGTCCCAATTCTTCCCATTCCCATTGAAACTTTTCAAATCCCTCTCAAAATTGTTGAAATTCTGTTGAAGCTTTTAAAATTCTCTCTAGAATTTTCAAAATCCATGTCCACATGTTTACAATTTCACGTCAAAATTGCTAAAATTCCAGTTGAAATTTTTTCAAAGTCCCTTCAAAATTTTCCAATTTTTGTCCCAATTCTTCCCATTCCCATTGAAACTTTTCAAATCCCTCTCAAAATTGTTGAAATTCTGTTGAAGCTTTTAAAATTCTCTCTAGAATTTTCAAAATCCATGTCCACATGTTTACAATTTCACGCCAAAATTGCTAAAATTCCAGTTGAAATTTTTTCAAAGTCCCTTCAAAATTTTCCAATTTTTGTCCCAATTCTTCCCATTCCCATTGAAACTTTTCAAATCCCTCTCAAAATTGTTGAAATTCTGTTGAAGCTTTTAAAATTCTCTCTAGAATTTTCAAAATCCATGTCCACATGTTTACAATTTCACCTCAAAATTGCTAAAATTCCAGTTGAAATTTTTTCAAAGTCCCTTCAAAATTTTCCAATTTTTGTCCCAATTCTTCCCATTCCCATTGAAACTTTTCAAATCCCTCTCAAAATTGTTGAAATTCTGTTGAAGCTTTTAAAATTCTCTCTAGAATTTTCAAAATCCATGTCCACATGTTTACAATTTCACCTCAAAATTGCTAAAATTCCAGTTGAAATTTTTTCAAAGTCCCTTCAAAATTTTCCAATTTTTGTCCCAATTCTTCCCATTCCCATTGAAACTTTTCAAATCCCTCTCAAAATTGTTGAAATTCTGTTGAAGCTTTTAAAATTCTCGCTAGAATTTTCAAAATCCACTTCAACATGTTTACAATTTCACGTCAAAAAATGGCTAAAATTCCAGTGGAAATTTTTTCAAAGTCCCTTAAAAATTTTCCAATTTTTGTCCCAATTCTTCCCATTCCCATTGAAACTTTTCAAATCCCTCTCAAAATTGTTGAAATTCTGTTGAAGCTTTTAAAATTCTCTCTAGAATTTTCAAAATCCACTTCAACATGTTTACAATTTCACGTCAAAAAATGGCTAAAATTCCAGTTGAAATTTTTTCAAAGTCCCTTAAAAATTTTCCAATTTTTGTCCCAATTCTTCCCATTCCCATTGAAACTTTTCAAATCCCTCTCAAAATTGTTGAAATTCTGTTGAAGCTTTTAAAATTCTCTCTAGAATTTTCAAAATCCACTACCACATGTTTACAATTTCACATCAAAATTGCTAAAATTCCAGTTGAAATTTTTTCAAAGTCCCTTCAAAATTTTCCAATTTTTGTCCCAATTCTTCCCATTCCCATTGAAACTTTTCAAATCCCTCTCAAAATTGTTGAAATTCTGTTGAAGCTTTTAAAATTCTCTCTAGAATTTTCAAAATCCATGTCCACATGTTTACAATTTCACATCAAAATTGCTAAAATTCCAGTTGAAATTTTTTCAAAGTCCCTTCAAAATTTTCCAATTTTTGTCCCAATTCTTCCCATTCCCATTGAAACTTTTCAAATCCCTCTCAAAATTGTTGAAATTCTGTTGAAGCTTTTAAAATTCTCGCTAGAATTTTCAAAATCCATGTCCACATGTTTACAATTTCACCTCAAAATTGCTAAAATTCCAGTTGAAATTTTTTCAAAGTCCCTTCAAAATTTTCCAATTTTTGTCCCAATTCTTCCCATTCCCATTGAAACTTTTCAAATCCCTCTCAAAATTGTTGAAATTCTGTTGAAGCTTTTCAAATTCTCTCTAGAATTTTCAAAATCCATGTCCACATGTTTACAATTTCACCTCAAAATTGCTAAAATTCCAGTTGAAATTTTTTCAAAGTCCCTTCAAAATTTTCCAATTTTTGTCCCAATTCTTCCCATTCCCATTGAAACTTTTCAAATCCCTCTCAAAATTGTTGAAATTCTGTTGAAGCTTTTAAAATTCTCTCTAGAATTTTCAAAATCCACTACCACATGTTTACAATTTCACGTCAAAATTGCTAAAATTCCAGTTGAAATTTTTTCAAAGTCCCTTAAAAATTTTCCAATTTTTGTCCCAATTCTTCCCATTCCCATTGAAACTTTTCAAATCCCTCTCAAAATTGTTGAAATTCTGTTGAAGCTTTTAAAATTCTCTCTAGAATTTTCAAAATCCACTACCACATGTTTACAATTTCACGTCAAAATTGCTAAAATTCCAGTTGAAATTTTTTCAAAGTTCCTTAAAAATTTTCCAATTTTTGTCCCAATTCTTCCCATTCCCATTGAAACTTTTCAAATCCCTCTCAAAATTGTTGAAATTCTGTTGAAGCTTTTAAAATTCTCTCTAGAATTTTCAAAATCCATGTCCACATGTTTACAATTTCACGTCAAAATTGCTAAAATTCCAGTTGAAATTTTTTCAAAGTCCCTTAAAAATTTTCCAATTTTTGTCCCAATTCTTCCCATTCCCATTGAAACTTTTCAAATCCCTCTCAAAATTGTTGAAATTCTGTTGAAGCTTTGAAAATTCTCTCTAGAATTTTCAAAATCCATGTCCACATGTTTACAATTTCACCTCAAAATTGCTAAAATTCCAGTTGAAATTTTTTCAAAGTCCCTTCAAAATTTTCCAATTTTTGTCCCAATTCTTCCCATTCCCATTGAAACTTTTCAAATCCCTCTCAAAATTGTTGAAATTCTGTTGAAGCTTTTAAAATTCTCTCTAGAATTTTCAAAATCCATGTCCACATGTTTACAATTTCACGTCAAAATTGCTAAAATTCCAGTTGAAATTTTTTCAAAGTCCCTTCAAAATTTTCCAATTTTTGTCCCAATTCTTCCCATTCCCATTGAAACTTTTCAAATCCCTCTCAAAATTGTTGAAATTCTGTTGAAGCTTTTAAAATTCTCGCTAGAATTTTCAAAATCCACTTCAACATGTTTACAATTTCACGTCAAAAAATGGCTAAAATTCCAGTTGAAATTTTTTCAAAGTCCCTTCAAAATTTTCCAATTTTTGTCCCAATTCTTCCCATTCCCATTGAAACTTTTCAAATCCCTCTCAAAATTGTTGAAATTCTGTTGAAGCTTTTAAAATTCTCTCTAGAATTTTCAAAATCCATGTCCACATGTTTACAATTTCACGCCAAAATTGCTAAAATTCCAGTTGAAATTTTTTCAAAGTCCCTTCAAAATTTTCCAATTTTTGTCCCAATTCTTCCCATTCCCATTGAAACTTTTCAAATCCCTCTCAAAATTGTTGAAATTCTGTTGAAGCTTTTAAAATTCTCTCTAGAATTTTCAAAATCCACTACCACATGTTTACAATTTCACGTCAAAATTGCTAAAATTCCATTTGAAATTTTTTCAAAGTTCCTTAAAAATTTTCCAATTTTTGTCCCAATTCTTCCCATTCCCATTGAAACTTTTCAAATCCCTCTCAAAATTGTTGAAATTCTGTTGAAGCTTTTAAAATTCTCTCTAGAATTTTCAAAATCCATGTCCACATGTTTACAATTTCACCTCAAAATTGCTAAAATTCCAGTTGAAATTTTTTCAAAGTCCCTTAAAAATTTTCCAATTTTTGTCCCAATTCTTCCCATTCCCATTGAAACTTTTCAAATCCCTCTCAAAATTGTTGAAATTCTGTTGAAGCTTTTAAAATTCTCTCTAGAATTTTCAAAATCCATGTCCACATGTTTACAATTTCACGTCAAAATTGCTAAAATTCCAGTTGAAATTTTTTCAAAGTCCCTTCAAAATTTTCCAATTTTTGTCCCAATTCTTCCCATTCCCATTGAAACTTTTCAAATCCCTCTCAAAATTGTTGAAATTCTGTTGAAGCTTTTAAAATTCTCTCTAGAATTTTCAAAATCCATGTCCACACGTTTACAATTTCACCTCAAAATTGCTAAAATTCCAGTTGAAATTTTTTCAAAGTCCCTTCAAAATTTTCCAATTTTTGTCCCAATTCTTCCCATTCCCATTGAAACTTTTCAAATCCCTCTCAAAATTGTTGAAATTCTGTTGAAGCTTTTAAAATTCTCTCTAGAATTTTCAAAATCCACTACCACATGTTTACAATTTCACCTCAAAATTGCTAAAATTCCATTTGAAATTTTTTCAAAGTTCCTTCAAAATTTTCCAATTTTTGTCCCAATTCTTCCCATTCCCATTGAAACTTTTCAAATCCCTCTCAAAATTGTTGAAATTCTGTTGAAGCTTTTAAAATTCTCGCTAGAATTTTCAAAATCCATGTCCACATGTTTACAATTTCACGTCAAAATTGCTAAAATTCCAGTTGAAATTTTTTCAAAGTCCCTTAAAAATTTTCCAATTTTTGTCCCAATTCTTCCCATTCCCATTGAAACTTTTCAAATCCCTCTCAAAATTGTTGAAATTCTGTTGAAGCTTTTAAAATTCTCTCTAGAATTTTCAAAATCCATGTCCACATGTTTACAATTTCACGTCAAAATTGCTAAAATTCCAGTTGAAATTTTTTCAAAGTCCCTTCAAAATTTTCCAATTTTTGTCCCAATTCTTCCCATTCCCATTGAAACTTTTCAAATCCCTCTCAAAATTGTTGAAATTCTGTTGAAGCTTTTAAAATTCTCTCTAGAATTTTCAAAATCCATGTCCACATGTTTACAATTTCACCTCAAAATTGCTAAAATTCCAGTTGAAATTTTTTCAAAGTCCCTTCAAAATTTTCCAATTTTTGTCCCAATTCTTCCCATTCCCATTGAAACTTTTCAAATCCCTCTCAAAATTGTTGAAATTCTGTTGAAGCTTTTAAAATTCTCTCTAGAATTTTCAAAATCCATGTCCACATGTTTACAATTTCATGTCAAAATTGCTAAAATTCCAGTTGAAATTTTTTCAAAGTCCCTTCAAAATTTTCCAATTTTTGTCCCAATTCTTCCCATTCCCATTGAAACTTTTCAAATCCCTCTCAAAATTGTTGAAATTCTGTTGAAGCTTTTAAAATTCTCGCTAGAATTTTCAAAATCCACTTCAAAATGTTTACAATTTCACGTCAAAAAATGGCTAAAATTCCAGTTGAAATTTTTTCAAAGTCCCTTAAAAATTTTCCAATTTTTGTCCCAATTCTTCCCATTCCCATTGAAACTTTTCAAATCCCTCTCAAAATTGCTAAAATTCTGTTGAAGCTTTTAAAATTCTCTCTAGAATTTTCAAAATCCACTACCACATGTTTACAATTTCACGTCAAAATTGCTAAAATTCCAGTTGAAATTTTTTCAAAGTCCCTTCAAAATTTTCCAATTTTTGTCCCAATTCTTCCCATTCCCATTGAAACTTTTCAAATCCCTCTCAAAATTGTTGAAATTCTGTTGAAGCTTTTAAAATTCTCTCTAGAATTTTCAAAATCCATGTCCACATGTTTACAATTTCACCTCAAAATTGCTAAAATTCCAGTTGAAATTTTTTCAAAGTCCCTTCAAAATTTTCCAATTTTTGTCCCAATTCTTCCCATTCCCATTGAAACTTTTCAAATCCCTCTCAAAATTGTTGAAATTCTGTTGAAGCTTTTAAAATTCTCTCTAGAATTTTCAAAATCCACTACCACACGTTTACAATTTCACGTCAAAATTGCTAAAATTCCAGTTGAAATTTTTTCAAAGTCCCTTCAAAATTTTCCAATTTTTGTCCCAATTCTTCCCATTCCCATTGAAACTTTTCAAATCCCTCTCAAAATTGTTGAAATTCTGTTGAAGCTTTTAAAATTCTCTCTAGAATTTTCAAAATCCATGTCCACATGTTTACAATTTCACGTCAAAATTGCTAAAATTCCAGTTGAAATTTTTTCAAAGTCCCTTAAAAATTTTCCAATTTTTGTCCCAATTCTTCCCATTCCCATTGAAACTTTTCAAATCCCTCTCAAAATTGTTGAAATTCTGTTGAAGCTTTTAAAATTCTCTCTAGAATTTTCAAAATCCACTACCACATGTTTACAATTTCACCTCAAAATTGCTAAAATTCCAGTTGAAATTTTTTCAAAGTCCCTTCAAAATTTTCCAATTTTTGTCCCAATTCTTCCCATTCCCATTGAAACTTTTCAAATCCCTCTCAAAATTGTTGAAATTCTGTTGAAGCTTTTAAAATTCTCTCTAGAATTTTCAAAATCCATGTCCACATGTTTACAATTTCACGTCAAAATTGCTAAAATTCCAGTTGAAATTTTTTCAAAGTCCCTTCAAAATTTTCCAATTTTTGTCCCAATTCTTCCCATTCCCATTGAAACTTTTCAAATCCCTCTCAAAATTGTTGAAATTCTGTTGAAGCTTTTAAAATTCTCTCTAGAATTTTCAAAATCCATGTCCACATGTTTACAATTTCACCTCAAAATTGCTAAAATTCCAGTTGAAATTTTTTCAAAGTCCCTTCAAAATTTTCCAATTTTTGTCCCAATTCTTCCCATTCCCATTGAAACTTTTCAAATCCCTCTCAAAATTGTTGAAATTCTGTTGAAGCTTTTAAAATTCTCTCTAGAATTTTCAAAATCCACTACCACATGTTTACAATTTCACGTCAAAATTGCTAAAATTCCAGTTGAAATTTTTTCAAAGTCCCTTAAAAATTTTCCAATTTTTGTCCCAATTCTTCCCATTCCCATTGAAACTTTTCAAATCCCTCTCAAAATTGTTGAAATTCTGTTGAAGCTTTTAAAATTCTCCCTAGAATTTTCAAAATCCACTTCAACATGTTTACAATTTCACGTCAAAATTGCTAAAATTCCAGTTGAAATTTTTTCAAAGTCCCTTAAAAATTTTCCAATTTTTGTCCCAATTCTTCCCATTCCCATTGAAACTTTTCAAATCCCTCTCAAAATTGTTGAAATTCTGTTGAAGCTTTTAAAATTCTCTCTAGAATTTTCAAAATCCATGTCCACATGTTTACAATTTCACGTCAAAATTGCTAAAATTCCAGTTGAAATTTTTTCAAAGTCCCTTCAAAATTTTCCAATTTTTGTCCCAATTCTTCCCATTCCCATTGAAACTTTTCAAATCCCTCTCAAAATTGTTGAAATTCTGTTGAAGCTTTTAAAATTCTCTCTAGAATTTTCAAAATCCATGTCCACATGTTTACAATTTCACGTCAAAATTGCTAAAATTCCAGTTGAAATTTTTTCAAAGTCCCTTCAAAATTTTCCAATTTTTGTCCCAATTCTTCCCATTCCCATTGAAACTTTTCAAATCCCTCTCAAAATTGTTGAAATTCTGTTGAAGCTTTTAAAATTCTCTCTAGAATTTTCAAAATCCATGTCCACATGTTTACAATTTCACCTCAAAATTGCTAAAATTCCAGTTGAAATTTTTTCAAAGTCCCTTCAAAATTTTCCAATTTTTGTCCCAATTCTTCCCATTCCCATTGAAACTTTTCAAATCCCTCTCAAAATTGTTGAAATTCTGTTGAAGCTTTTAAAATTCTCTCTAGAATTTTCAAAATCCATGTCCACATGTTTACAATTTCATGTCAAAATTGCTAAAATTCCAGTTGAAATTTTTTCAAAGTCCCTTCAAAATTTTCCAATTTTTGTCCCAATTCTTCCCATTCCCATTGAAACTTTTCAAATCCCTCTCAAAATTGTTGAAATTCTGTTGAAGCTTTTAAAATTCTCGCTAGAATTTTCAAAATCCACTTCAAAATGTTTACAATTTCACGTCAAAAAATGGCTAAAATTCCAGTTGAAATTTTTTCAAAGTCCCTTAAAAATTTTCCAATTTTTGTCCCAATTCTTCCCATTCCCATTGAAACTTTTCAAATCCCTCTCAAAATTGCTAAAATTCTGTTGAAGCTTTTAAAATTCTCTCTAGAATTTTCAAAATCCACTACCACATGTTTACAATTTCACGTCAAAATTGCTAAAATTCCAGTTGAAATTTTTTCAAAGTCCCTTAAAAATTTTCCAATTTTTGTCCCAATTCTTCCCATTCCCATTGAAACTTTTCAAATCCCTCTCAAAATTGTTGAAATTCTGTTGAAGCTTTTAAAATTCTCTCTAGAATTTTCAAAATCCATGTCCACATGTTTACAATTTCACCTCAAAATTGCTAAAATTCCAGTTGAAATTTTTTCAAAGTCCCTTCAAAATTTTCCAATTTTTGTCCCAATTCTTCCCATTCCCATTGAAACTTTTCAAATCCCTCTCAAAATTGTTGAAATTCTGTTGAAGCTTTTAAAATTCTCTCTAGAATTTTCAAAATCCACTACCACACGTTTACAATTTCACGTCAAAATTGCTAAAATTCCAGTTGAAATTTTTTCAAAGTCCCTTCAAAATTTTCCAATTTTTGTCCCAATTCTTCCCATTCCCATTGAAACTTTTCAAATCCCTCTCAAAATTGTTGAAATTCTGTTGAAGCTTTTAAAATTCTCTCTAGAATTTTCAAAATCCATGTCCACATGTTTACAATTTCACGTCAAAATTGCTAAAATTCCAGTTGAAATTTTTTCAAAGTCCCTTAAAAATTTTCCAATTTTTGTCCCAATTCTTCCCATTCCCATTGAAACTTTTCAAATCCCTCTCAAAATTGTTGAAATTCTGTTGAAGCTTTTAAAATTCTCTCTAGAATTTTCAAAATCCACTACCACATGTTTACAATTTCACCTCAAAATTGCTAAAATTCCAGTTGAAATTTTTTCAAAGTCCCTTCAAAATTTTCCAATTTTTGTCCCAATTCTTCCCATTCCCATTGAAACTTTTCAAATCCCTCTCAAAATTGTTGAAATTCTGTTGAAGCTTTTAAAATTCTCTCTAGAATTTTCAAAATCCATGTCCACATGTTTACAATTTCACGTCAAAATTGCTAAAATTCCAGTTGAAATTTTTTCAAAGTCCCTTCAAAATTTTCCAATTTTTGTCCCAATTCTTCCCATTCCCATTGAAACTTTTCAAATCCCTCTCAAAATTGTTGAAATTCTGTTGAAGCTTTTAAAATTCTCTCTAGAATTTTCAAAATCCATGTCCACATGTTTACAATTTCACCTCAAAATTGCTAAAATTCCAGTTGAAATTTTTTCAAAGTCCCTTAAAAATTTTCCAATTTTTGTCCCAATTCTTCCCATTCCCATTGAAACTTTTCAAATCCCTCTCAAAATTGTTGAAATTCTGTTGAAGCTTTTAAAATTCTCGCTAGAATTTTCAAAATCCATGTCCACATGTTTACAATTTCACCTCAAAATTGCTAAAATTCCAGTTGAAATTTTTTCAAAGTCCCTTCAAAATTTTCCAATTTTTGTCCCAATTCTTCCCATTCCCATTGAAACTTTTCAAATCCCTCTCAAAATTGTTGAAATTCTGTTGAAGCTTTTAAAATTCTCTCTAGAATTTTCAAAATCCATGTCCACATGTTTACAATTTCACCTCAAAATTGCTAAAATTCCAGTTGAAATTTTTTCAAAGTCCCTTCAAAATTTTCCAATTTTTGTCCCAATTCTTCCCATTCCCATTGAAACTTTTCAAATCCCTCTCAAAATTGTTGAAATTCTGTTGAAGCTTTTAAAATTCTCGCTAGAATTTTCAAAATCCATGTCCACATGTTTACAATTTCACCTCAAAATTGCTAAAATTCCAGTTGAAATTTTTTCAAAGTTCCTTAAAAATTTTCCAATTTTTGTCCCAATTCTTCCCATTCCCATTGAAACTTTTCAAATCCCTCTCAAAATTGTTGAAATTCTGTTGAAGCTTTTCAAATTCTCTCTAGAATTTTCAAAATCCATGTCCACATGTTTACAATTTCACGTCAAAATTGCTAAAATTCCAGTTGAAATTTTTTCAAAGTCCCTTAAAAATTTTCCAATTTTTGTCCCAATTCTTCCCATTCCCATTGAAACTTTTCAAATCCCTCTCAAAATTGTTGAAATTCTGTTGAAGCTTTTAAAATTCTCTCTAGAATTTTCAAAATCCATGTCCACATGTTTACAATTTCACGTCAAAATTGCTAAAATTCCAGTTGAAATTTTTTCAAAGTCCCTTCAAAATTTTCCAATTTTTGTCCCAATTCTTCCCATTCCCATTGAAACTTTTCAAATCCCTCTCAAAATTGTTGAAATTCTGTTGAAGCTTTTAAAATTCTCTCTAGAATTTTCAAAATCCATGTCCACATGTTTACAATTTCACGTCAAAATTGCTAAAATTCCAGTTGAAATTTTTTCAAAGTCCCTTCAAAATTTTCCAATTTTTGTCCCAATTCTTCCCATTCCCATTGAAACTTTTCAAATCCCTCTCAAAATTGTTGAAATTCTGTTGAAGCTTTTAAAATTCTCGCTAGAATTTTCAAAATCCATGTCCACATGTTTACAATTTCACGTCAAAATTGCTAAAATTCCAGTTGAAATTTTTTCAAAGTCCCTTCAAAATTTTCCAATTTTTGTCCCAATTCTTCCCATTCCCATTGAAACTTTTCAAATCCCTCTCAAAATTGTTGAAATTCTGTTGAAGCTTTTAAAATTCTCTCTAGAATTTTCAAAATCCATGTCCACATGTTTACAATTTCACCTCAAAATTGCTAAAATTCCAGTTGAAATTTTTTCAAAGTCCCTTCAAAATTTTCCAATTTTTGTCCCAATTCTTCCCATTCCCATTGAAACTTTTCAAATCCCTCTCAAAATTGTTGAAATTCTGTTGAAGCTTTTAAAATTCTCGCTAGAATTTTCAAAATCCATGTCCACATGTTTACAATTTCACCTCAAAATTGCTAAAATTCCAGTTGAAATTTTTTCAAAGTCCCTTCAAAATTTTCCAATTTTTGTCCCAATTCTTCCCATTCCCATTGAAACTTTTCAAATCCCTCTCAAAATTGTTGAAATTCTGTTGAAGCTTTTAAAATTCTCTCTAGAATTTTCAAAATCCATGTCCACATGTTTACAATTTCACCTCAAAATTGCTAAAATTCCAGTTGAAATTTTTTCAAAGTCCCTTCAAAATTTTCCAATTTTTGTCCCAATTCTTCCCATTCCCATTGAAACTTTTCAAATCCCTCTCAAAATTGTTGAAATTCTGTTGAAGCTTTTAAAATTCTCTCTAGAATTTTCAAAATCCATGTCCACACGTTTACAATTTCACGTCAAAATTGCTAAAATTCCAGTTGAAATTTTTTCAAAGTCCCTTAAAAATTTTCCAATTTTTGTCCCAATTCTTCCCATTCCCATTGAAACTTTTCAAATCCCTCTCAAAATTGTTGAAATTCTGTTGAAGCTTTTAAAATTCTCTCTAGAATTTTCAAAATCCACTACCACATGTTTACAATTTCACGTCAAAATTGCTAAAATTCCAGTTGAAATTTTTTCAAAGTCCCTTCAAAATTTTCCAATTTTTGTCCCAATTCTTCCCATTCCCATTGAAACTTTTCAAATCCCTCTCCAAATTGTTGAAATTCTGTTGAAGCTTTTAAAATTCTCTCTAGAATTTTCAAAATCCATGTCCACATGTTTACAATTTCACCTCAAAATTGCTAAAATTCCAGTTGAAATTTTTTCAAAGTCCCTTCAAAATTTTCCAATTTTTGTCCCAATTCTTCCCATTCCCATTGAAACTTTTCAAATCCCTCTCAAAATTGTTGAAATTCTGTTGAAGCTTTTCAAATTCTCTCTAGAATTTTCAAAATCCATGTCCACATGTTTACAATTTCACCTCAAAATTGATAAAATTCCAGTTGAAATTTTTTCAAAGTCCCTTCAAAATTTTCCAATTTTTGTCCCAATTCTTCCCATTCCCATTGAAACTTTTCAAATCCCTCTCAAAATTGTTGAAATTCTCTTGAAGCTTTTAAAATTCTCTCTAGAATTTTCAAAATCCACTTCAACATGTTTACAATTTCACGTCAAAAAATGGCTAAAATTCCAGTTGAAATTTTTTCAAAGTCCCTTCAAAATTTTCCAATTTTTGTCCCAATTCTTCCCATTCCCATTGAAACTTTTCAAATCCCTCTCAAAATTGTTGAAATTCTGTTGAAGCTTTTAAAATTCTCTCTAGAATTTTCAAAATCCACTACCACATGTTTACAATTTCACGTCAAAATTGCTAAAATTCCAGTTGAAAATTTTTCAAAGTTCCTTAAAAATTTTCCAATTTTTGTCCCAATTCTTCCCATTCCCATTGAAACTTTTCAAATCCCTCTCAAAATTGTTGAAATTCTGTTGAAGCTTTTAAAATTCTCTCTAGAATTTTCAAAATCCATGTCCACATGTTTACAATTTCACCTCAAAATTGCTAAAATTCCAGTTGAAATTTTTTCAAAGTCCCTTCAAAATTTTCCAATTTTTGTCCCAATTCTTCCCATTCCCATTGAAACTTTTCAAATCCCTCTCAAAATTGTTGAAATTCTGTTGAAGCTTTTAAAATTCTCGCTAGAATTTTCAAAATCCACTTCAACATGTTTACAATTTCACGTCAAAAAATGGCTAAAATTCCAGTTGAAATTTTTTCAAAGTCCCTTCAAAATTTTCCAATTTTTGTCCCAATTCTTCCCATTCCCATTGAAACTTTTCAAATCCCTCTCCAAATTGTTGAAATTCTGTTGAAGCTTTTAAAATTCTCTCTAGAATTTTCAAAATCCATGTCCACATGTTTACAATTTCACCTCAAAATTGCTAAAATTCCAGTTGAAATTTTTTCAAAGTCCCTTCAAAATTTTCCAATTTTTGTCCCAATTCTTCCCATTCCCATTGAAACTTTTCAAATCCCTCTCAAAATTGTTGAAATTCTCTTGACGCTTTTAAAATTCTCTCTAGAATTTTCAAAATCCACTACCACATGTTTACAATTTCACCTCAAAATTGCTAAAATTCCAGTTGAAATTTTTTCAAAGTCCCTTAAAAATTTTCCAATTTTTGTCCCAATTCTTCCCATTCCCATTGAAACTTTTCAAATCCCTCTCAAAATTGTTGAAATTCTGTTGAAGCTTTTAAAATTCTCTCTAGAATTTTCAAAATCCATGTCCACATGTTTACAATTTCACGTCAAAATTGCTAAAATTCCAGTTGAAATTTTTTCAAAGTCCCTTCAAAATTTTCCAATTTTTGTCCCAATTCTTCCCATTCCCATTGAAACTTTTCAAATCCCTCTCAAAATTGTTGAAATTCTGTTGAAGCTTTTAAAATTCTCTCTAGAATTTTCAAAATCCATGTCCACATGTTTACAATTTCACGTCAAAATTGCTAAAATTCCAGTTGAAATTTTTTCAAAGTCCCTTCAAAATTTTCCAATTTTTGTCCCAATTCTTCCCATTCCCATTGAAACTTTTCAAATCCCTCTCAAAATTGTTGAAATTCTGTTGAAGCTTTTAAAATTCTCTCTAGAATTTTCAAAATCCATGTCCACATGTTTACAATTTCACCTCAAAATTGCTAAAATTCCAGTTGAAATTTTTTCAAAGTCCCTTCAAAATTTTCCAATTTTTGTCCCAATTCTTCCCATTCCCATTGAAACTTTTCAAATCCCTCTCAAAATTGTTGAAATTCTGTTGAAGCTTTTAAAATTCTCTCTAGAATTTTCAAAATCCATGTCCACATGTTTACAATTTCACGTCAAAATTGCTAAAATTCCAGTTGAAATTTTTTCAAAGTCCCTTAAAAATTTTCCAATTTTTGTCCCAATTCTTCCCATTCCCATTGAAACTTTTCAAATCCCTCTCAAAATTGTTGAAATTCTGTTGAAGCTTTTAAAATTCTCTCTAGAATTTTCAAAATCCATGTCCACATGTTTACAATTTCACCTCAAAATTGCTAAAATTCCAGTTGAAATTTTTTCAAAGTCCCTTCAAAATTTTCCAATTTTTGTCCCAATTCTTCCCATTCCCATTGAAACTTTTCAAATCCCTCTCAAAATTGTTGAAATTCTGTTGAAGCTTTTAAAATTCTCTCTAGAATTTTCAAAATCCACTACCACATGTTTACAATTTCACGTCAAAATTGCTAAAATTCTAGTTGAAATTTTTTCAAAGTCCCTTAAAAATTTTCCAATTTTTGTCCCAATTCTTCCCATTCCCATTGAAACTTTTCAAATCCCTCTCAAAATTGTTGAAATTCTGTTGAAGCTTTTAAAATTCTCTCTAGAATTTTCAAAATCCATGTCCACATGTTTACAATTTCACGTCAAAATTGCTAAAATTCCAGTTGAAATTTTTTCAAAGTCCCTTCAAAATTTTCCAATTTTTGTCCCAATTCTTCCCATACCCATTGAAACTTTTCAAATCCCTCTCAAAATTGTTGAAATTCTGTTGAAGCTTTTAAAATTCTCTCTAGAATTTTCAAAATCCATGTCCACATGTTTACAATTTCACCTCAAAATTGCTAAAATTCCAGTTGAAATTTTTTCAAAGTCCCTTAAAAATTTTCCAATTTTTGTCCCAATTCTTCCCATTCCCATTGAAACTTTTCAAATCCCTCTCAAAATTGTTGAAATCCTGTTGAAGCTTTTAAAATTCTCTCTACAATTTTCAAAATCCATGTCCACATGTTTACAATTTCACGTCAAAATTGCTAAAATTCCAGTTGAAATTTTTTCAAAGTCCCTTAAAAATTTTCCAATTTTTGTCCCAATTCTTCCCATTCCCATTGAAACTTTTCAAATCCCTCTCCAAATTGTTGAAATTCTGTTGAAGCTTTTAAAATTCTCTCTAGAATTTTCAAAATCCATGTCCACATGTTTACAATTTCACCTCAAAATTGCTAAAATTCCAGTTGAAATTTTTTCAAAGTCCCTTCAAAATTTTCCAATTTTTGTCCCAATTCTTCCCATTCCCATTGAAACTTTTCAAATCCCTCTCAAAATTGTTGAAATTCTCTTGACGCTTGTAAAATTCTCTCTAGAATTTTCAAAATCCATGTCCACATGTTTACAATTTCACCTCAAAATTGCTAAAATTCCAGTTGAAATTTTTTCAAAGTCCCTTAAAAATTTTCCAATTTTTGTCCCAATTCTTCCCATTCCCATTGAAACTTTTCAAATCCCTCTCAAAATTGTTGAAATTCTGTTGAAGCTTTTAAAATTCTCTCTAGAATTTTCAAAATCCACTACCACATGTTTACAATTTCACCTCAAAATTGCTAAAATTCCAGTTGAAATTTTTTCAAAGTCCCTTAAAAATTTTCCAATTTTTGTCCCAATTCTTCCCATTCCCATTGAAACTTTTCAAATCCCTCTCAAAATTGTTGAAATTCTGTTGAAGCTTTTAAAATTCTCGCTAGAATTTTCAAAATCCACTTCAACATGTTTACAATTTCACGTCAAAAAATGGCTAAAATTCCAGTTGAAATTTTTTCAAAGTCCCTTAAAAATTTTCCAATTTTTGTCCCAATTCTTCCCATTCCCATTGAAACTTTTCAAATCCCTCTCCAAATTGTTGAAATTCTGTTGAAGCTTTTAAAATTCTCTCTAGAATTTTCAAAATCCACTACCACATGTTTACAATTTCATGTCAAAATTGCTAAAATTCCAGTTGAAATTTTTTCAAAGTCCCTTCAAAATTTTCCAATTTTTGTCCCAATTCTTCCCATTCCCATTGAAACTTTTCAAATCCCTCTCAAAATTGTTGAAATTCTGTTGAAGCTTTTAAAATTCTCTCTATAATTTTCAAAATCCACTACCACATGTTTACAATTTCACGTCAAAATTGCTAAAATTCCAGTTGAAATTTTTTCAAAGTCCCTTCAAAATTTTCCAATTTTTGTCCCAATTCTTCCCATTCCCATTGAAACTTTTCAAATCCCTCTCCAAATTGTTGAAATTCTGTTGAAGCTTTTCAAATTCTCTCTAGAATTTTCAAAATCCATGTCCACATGTTTACAATTTCACGTCAAAATTGCTAAAATTCCAGTTGAAATTTTTTCAAAGTCCCTTCAAAATTTTCCAATTTTTGTCCCAATTCTTCCCATTCCCATTGAAACTTTTCAAATCCCTCTCAAAATTGTTGAAATTCTGTTGAAGCTTTTAAAATTCTCGCTAGAATTTTCAAAATCCATGTCCACATGTTTACAATTTCACCTCAAAATGGCTAAAATTCCAGTTGAAATTTTTTCAAAGTCCCTTAAAAATTTTCCAATTTTTGTCCCAATTCTTCCCATTCCCATTGAAACTTTTCAAATCCCTCTCAAAATTGTTGAAATCCTGTTGAAGCTTTTAAAATTCTCTCTAGAATTTTCAAAATCCATGTCCACATGTTTACAATTTCACGTCAAAATTGCTAAAATTCCAGTTGAAATTTTTTCAAAGTCCCTTCAAAATTTTCCAATTTTTGTCCCAATTCTTCCCATTCCCATTGAAACTTTTCAAATCCCTCTCAAAATTGTTGAAATTCTGTTGAAGCTTTTAAAATTCTCTCTAGAATTTTCAAAATCCATGTCCACATGTTTACAATTTCACATCAAAATTGCTAAAATTCCAGTTGAAATTTTTTCAAAGTCCCTTCAAAATTTTCCAATTTTTGTCCCAATTCTTCCCATTCCCATTGAAACTTTTCAAATCCCTCTCAAAATTGTTGAAATTCTGTTGAAGCTTTTAAAATTCTCGCTAGAATTTTCAAAATCCATGTCCACATGTTTACAATTTCACCTCTAAATGGCTAAAATTCCAGTTGAAATTTTTTCAAAGTCCCTTAAAAATTTTCCAATTTTTGTCCCAATTCTTCCCATTCCCATTGAAACTTTTCAAATCCCTCTCAAAATTGTTGAAATCCTGTTGAAGCTTTTAAAATTCTCTCTAGAATTTTCAAAATCCATGTCCACATGTTTACAATTTCACGTCAAATTGCTAAAATTCCAGTTGAAATTTTTTCAAAGTCCCTTCAAAATTTTCCAATTTTTGTCCCAATTCTTCCCATTCCCATTGAAACTTTTCAAATCCCTCTCAAAATTGTTGAAATTCTCTTGAAGCTTTTAAAATTCTCTCTAGAATTTTCAAAATCCATGTCCACATGTTTACAATTTCACGTCAAAATTGCTAAAATTCCAGTTGAAATTTTTTCAAAGTCCCTTCAAAATTTTCCAATTTTTGTCCCAATTCTTCCCATTCCCATTGAAACTTTTCAAATCCCTCTCAAAATTGTTGAAATTCTGTTGAAGCTTTTAAAATTCTCTCTAGAATTTTCAGAATCCACTTCAACATGTTTACAATTTCACGTCAAAAAATGGCTAAAATTCCAGTTGAAATTTTTTCAAAGTCCCTTAAAAATTTTCCAATTTTTGTCCCAATTCTTCCCATTCCCATTGAAACTTTTCAAATCCCTCTCAAAATTGTTGAAATTCTGTTGAAGCTTTTCAAATTCTCTCTAGAATTTTCAAAATCCATGTCCACATGTTTACAATTTCACGTCAAAATTGCTAAAATTCCAGTTGAAATTTTTTCAAAGTCCCTTCAAAATTTTCCAATTTTTGTCCCAATTCTTCCCATTCCCATTGAAACTTTTCAAATCCCTCTCAAAATTGTTGAAATTCTGTTGAAGCTTTTAAAATTCTCTCTAGAATTTTCAAAATCCATGTCCACATGTTTACAATTTCACCTCAAAATTGCTAAAATTCCAGTTGAAATTTTTTCAAAGTCCCTTAAAAATTTTCCAATTTTTGTCCCAATTCTTCCCATTCCCATTGAAACTTTTCAAATCCCTCTCAAAATTGTTGAAATTCTGTTGAAGCTTTTAAAATTCTCTCTAGAATTTTCAAAATCCATGTCCACATGTTTACAATTTCACGTCAAAATTGCTAAAATTCCAGTTGAAATTTTTTCAAAGTCCCTTAAAAATTTTCCAATTTTTGTCCCAATTCTTCCCATTCCCATTGAAACTTTTCAAATCCCTCTCAAAATTGTTGAAATTCTGTTGAAGCTTTTAAAATTCTCTCTAGAATTTTCAAAATCCACTACCACATGTTTACAATTTCACGTCAAAATTGCTAAAATTCCAGTTGAAATTTTTTCAAAGTCCCTTCAAAATTTTCCAATTTTTGTCCCAATTCTTCCCATTCCCATTGAAACTTTTCAAATCCCTCTCAAAATTGTTGAAATTCTGTTGAAGCTTTTAAAATTCTCTCTAGAATTTTCAAAATCCATGTCCACATGTTTACAATTTCACGTCAAAATTGCTAAAATTCCAGTTGAAATTTTTTCAAAGTCCCTTCAAAATTTTCCAATTTTTGTCCCAATTCTTCCCATTCCCATTGAAACTTTTCAAATCCCTCTCAAAATTGTTGAAATTCTCTTGAAGCTTTTAAAATTCTCTCTAGAATTTTCAAAATCCACTACCACATGTTTACAATTTCACGTCAAAATTGCTAAAATTCCAGTTGAAATTTTTTCAAAGTCCCTTCAAAATTTTCCAATTTTTGTCCCAATTCTTCCCATTCCCATTGAAACTTTTCAAATCCCTCTCAAAATTGTTGAAATTCTGTTGAAGCTTTTAAAATTCTCTCTAGAATTTTCAAAATCCATGTCCACATGTTTACAATTTCACGTCAAAAAATGGCTAAAATTCCAGTTGAAATTTTTTCAAAGTCCCTTCAAAATTTTCCAATTTTTGTCCCAATTCTTCCCATTCCCATTGAAACTTTTCAAATCCCTCTCAAAATTGTTGAAATTCTGTTGAAGCTTTTCAAATTCTCTCTAGAATTTTCAAAATCCACTTCAACATGTTTACAATTTCACGTCAAAAAATGGCTAAAATTCCAGTTGAAATTTTTTCAAAGTCCCTTCAAAATTTTCCAATTTTTGTCCCAATTCTTCCCATTCCCATTGAAACTTTTCAAATCCCTCTCAAAATTGTTGAAATTCTGTTGAAGCTTTTCAAATTCTCTCTAGAATTTTCAAAATCCATGTCCACATGTTTACAATTTCACGTCAAAATTGCTAAAATTCCAGTTGAAATTTTTTCAAAGTCCCTTCAAAATTTTCCAATTTTTGTCCCAATTCTTCCCATTCCCATTGAAACTTTTCAAATCCCTCTCAAAATTGTTGAAATTCTGTTGAAGCTTTTAAAATTCTCTCTAGAATTTTCAAAATCCATGTCCACATGTTTACAATTTCACCTCAAAATTGCTAAAATTCCAGTTGAAATTTTTTCAAAGTCCCTTCAAAATTTTCCAATTTTTGTCCCAATTCTTCCCATTCCCATTGAAACTTTTCAAATCCCTCTCAAAATTGTTGAAATTCTCTTGAAGCTTTTAAAATTCTCTCTAGAATTTTCAAAATCCATGTCCACATGTTTACAATTTCACGTCAAAATTGCTAAAATTCCAGTTGAAATTTTTTCAAAGTCCCTTCAAAATTTTCCAATTTTTGTCCCAATTCTTCCCATTCCCATTGAAACTTTTCAAATCCCTCTCAAAATTGTTGAAATTCTGTTGAAGCTTTTAAAATTCTCTCTAGAATTTTCAAAATCCATGTCCACATGTTTACAATTTCACGTCAAAAAATGGCTAAAATTCCAGTTGAAATTTTTTCAAAGTCCCTTCAAAATTTTCCAATTTTTGTCCCAATTCTTCCCATTCCCATTGAAACTTTTCAAATCCCTCTCAAAATTGTTGAAATTCTGTTGAAGCTTTTCAAATTCTCTCTAGAATTTTCAAAATCCACTTCAACATGTTTACAATTTCACGTCAAAAAATGGCTAAAATTCCAGTTGAAATTTTTTCAAAGTCCCTTCAAAATTTTCCAATTTTTGTCCCAATTCTTCCCATTCCCATTGAAACTTTTCAAATCCCTCTCAAAATTGTTGAAATTCTGTTGAAGCTTTTCAAATTCTCTCTAGAATTTTCAAAATCCATGTCCACATGTTTACAATTTCACGTCAAAATTGCTAAAATTCCAGTTGAAATTTTTTCAAAGTCCCTTCAAAATTTTCCAATTTTTGTCCCAATTCTTCCCATTCCCATTGAAACTTTTCAAATCCCTCTCAAAATTGTTGAAATTCTGTTGAAGCTTTTAAAATTCTCTCTAGAATTTTCAAAATCCATGTCCACATGTTTACAATTTCACCTCAAAATTGCTAAAATTCCAGTTGAAATTTTTTCAAAGTCCCTTCAAAATTTTCCAATTTTTGTCCCAATTCTTCCCATTCCCATTGAAACTTTTCAAATCCCTCTCAAAATTGTTGAAATTCTGTTGAAGCTTTTAAAATTCTCTCTAGAATTTTCAAAATCCATGTCCACATGTTTACAATTTCACCTCAAAATGGCTAAAATTCCAGTTGAAATTTTTTCAAAGTCCCTTAAAAATTTTCCAATTTTTGTCCCAATTCTTCCCATTCCCATTGAAACTTTTCAAATCCCTCTCAAAATTGTTGAAATTCTGTTGAAGCTTTTAAAATTCTCGCTAGAATTTTCAAAATCCACTTCAACATGTTTGCAATTTCACGTCAAAAAATGGCTAAAATTCCAGTTGAAATTTTTTCAAAGTCCCTTCAAAATTTTCCAATTTTTGTCCCAATTCTTCCCATTCCCAGTGAAACTTTTCAAATCCCTCTCAAAATTGTTGAAATTCTGTTGAAGCTTTTAAAATTCTCTCTAGAATTTTCAAAATCCATGTCCACATGTTTACAATTTCACGTCAAAATTGCTAAAATTCCAGTTGAAATTTTTTCAAAGTCCCTTAAAAATTTTCCAATTTTTGTCCCAATTCTTCCCATTCCCATTGAAACTTTTCAAATCCCTCTCAAAATTGTTGAAATTCTGTTGAAGCTTTTAAAATTCTCTCTAGAATTTTCAAAATCCACTACCACATGTTTACAATTTCACGTCAAAATTGCTAAAATTCCAGTTGAAATTTTTTCAAAGTCCCTTCAAAATTTTCCAATTTTTGTCCCAATTCTTCCCATTCCCATTGAAACTTTTCAAATCCCTCTCAAAATTGTTGAAATTCTGTTGGAGCTTTTAAAATTCTCTCTAGAATTTTCAAAATCCATGTCCACATGTTTACAATTTCACGTCAAAATTGCTAAAATTCCAGTTGAAATTTTTTCAAAGTCCCTTCAAAATTTTCCAATTTTTGTCCCAATTCTTCCCATTCCCATTGAAACTTTTCAAATCCCTCTCAAAATTGTTGAAATTCTGTTGAAGCTTTTCAAATTCTCTCTAGAATTTTCAAAATCCACTACCACATGTTTACAATTTCACGTCAAAATTGCTAAAATTCCAGTTGAAATTTTTTCAAAGTCCCTTCAAAATTTTCCAATTTTTGTCCCAATTCTTCCCATTCCCATTGAAACTTTTCAAATCCCTCTCAAAATTGTTGAAATTCTCTTGAAGCTTTTAAAATTCTCTCTAGAATTTTCAAAATCCACTACCACATGTTTACAATTTCACGTCAAAAAATGGCTAAAATTCCAGTTGAAATTTTTTCAAAGTCCCTTCAAAATTTTCCAATTTTTGTCCCAATTCTTCCCATTCCCATTGAAACTTTTCAAATCCCTCTCAAAATTGTTGAAATTCTGTTGAAGCTTTTAAAATTCTCGCTAGAATTTTCAAAATCCACTTCAACATGTTTACAATTTCACGTCAAAAAATGGCTAAAATTCCAGTTGAAATTTTTTCAAAGTCCCTTAAAAATTTTCCAATTTTTGTCCCAATTCTTCCCATTCCCATTGAAACTTTTCAAATCCCTCTCAAAATTGTTGAAATTCTGTTGAAGCTTTGAAAATTCTCTCTAGAATTTTCAAAATCCACTACCACATGTTTACAATTTCACGTCAAAATTGCTAAAATTCTAGTTGAAATTTTTTCAAAGTCCCTTAAAAAATTTCCAATTTTTGTCCCAATTCTTCCCATTCCCATTGTAACTTTTCAAATCCCTCTCAAAATTGTTGAAATTCTGTTGAAGCTTTTAAAATTCTCTCTAGAATTTTCAAAATCCACTACCACACGTTTACAATTTCACGTCAAAATTGCTAAAATTCCAGTTGAAATTTTTTCAAAGTCCCTTAAAAATTTTCCAATTTTTGTCCCAATTCTTCCCATTCCCATTGAAACTTTTCAAATCCCTCTCAAAATTGTTGAAATTCTCTTGAAGCTTTTAAAATTCTCTCTAGAATTTTCAAAATCCATGTCCACACGTTTACAATTTCACGTCAAAATGGCTAAAATTCCAGTTGAAATTTTTTCAAAGTCCCTTAAAAATTTTCCAATTTTTGTCCCAATTCTTCCCATTCCCATTGAAACTTTTCAAATCCCTCTCAAAATTGTTGAAATTCTGTTGAAGCTTTTAAAATTCTCTCTAGAATTTTCAAAATCCACTTCAACATGTTTACAATTTCACCTCAAAATTGCTAAAATTCCAGTTGAAATTTTTTCAAAGTCCCTTCAAAATTTTCCAATTTTTGTCCCAATTCTTCCCATTCCCATTGAAACTTTTCAAATCCCTCTCAAAATTGTTGAAATTCTGTTGAAGCTTTTAAAATTCTCTCTAGAATTTTCAAAATCCATGTCCACACGTTTACAATTTCACGTCAAAAAATGGCTAAAATTCCAGTTGAAATTTTTTCAAAGTCCCTTCAAAATTTTCCAATTTTTGTCCCAATTCTTCCCATTCCCATTGAAACTTTTCAAATCCCTCTCAAAATTGTTGAAATTCTGTTGAAGCTTTTAAAATTCTCTCTAGAATTTTCAAAATCCATGTCCACATGTTTACAATTTCACCTCAAAATTGCTAAAATTCCAGTTGAAATTTTTTCAAAGTCCCTTCAAAATTTTCCAATTTTTGTCCCAATTCTTCCCATTCCCATTGAAACTTTTCAAATCCCTCTCAAAATTGTTGAAATTCTGTTGAAGCTTTTAAAATTCTCTCTATAATTTTCAAAATCCATGTCCACATGTTTACAATTTCACCTCAAAATTGCTAAAATTCCAGTTGAAATTTTTTCAAAGTCCCTTCAAAATTTTCCAATTTTTGTCCCAATTCTTCCCATTCCCATTGTAACTTTTCAAATCCCTCTCAAAATTGTTGAAATTCTGTTGAAGCTTTTAAAATTCTCTCTAGAATTTTCAAAATCCACTACCACACGTTTACAATTTCACGTCAAAATTGCTAAAATTCCAGTTGAAATTTTTTCAAAGTCCCTTAAAAATTTTCCAATTTTTGTCCCAATTCTTCCCATTCCCATTGAAACTTTTCAAATCCCTCTCAAAATTGTTGAAATTCTCTTGAAGCTTTTAAAATTCTCTCTAGAATTTTCAAAATCCATGTCCACACGTTTACAATTTCACGTCAAAATGGCTAAAATTCCAGTTGAAATTTTTTCAAAGTCCCTTAAAAATTTTCCAATTTTTGTCCCAATTCTTCCCATTCCCATTGAAACTTTTCAAATCCCTCTCAAAATTGTTGAAATTCTGTTGAAGCTTTTAAAATTCTCTCTAGAATTTTCAAAATCCACTTCAACATGTTTACAATTTCACCTCAAAATTGCTAAAATTCCAGTTGAAATTTTTTCAAAGTCCCTTAAAAATTTTCCAATTTTTGTCCCAATTCTTCCCATTCCCATTGTAACTTTTCAAATCCCTCTCAAAATTGTTGAAATTCTGTTGAAGCTTTTAAAATTCTCTCTACAATTTTCAAAATCCATGTCCACATGTTTACAATTTCACGTCAAAAAATGGCTAAAATTCCAGTTGAAATTTTTTCAAAGTCCCTTCAAAATTTTCCAATTTTTGTCCCAATTCTTCCCATTCCCATTGAAACTTTTCAAATCCCTCTCAAAATTGTTGAAATTCTGTTGAAGCTTTTAAAATTCTCTCTAGAATTTTCAAAATCCATGTCCACATGTTTACAATTTCACGTCAAAATTGCTAAAATTCCAGTTGAAATTTTTTCAAAGTCCCTTCAAAATTTTCCAATTTTTGTCCCAATTCTTCCCATTCCCATTGAAACTTTTCAAATCCCTCTCAAAATTGTTGAAATTCTGTTGAAGCTTTTAAAATTCTCTCTAGAATTTTCAAAATCCACTACCACATGTTTACAATTTCACGTCAAAATTGCTAAAATTCCAGTTGAAATTTTTTCAAAGTCCCTTCAAAATTTTCCAATTTTTGTCCCAATTCTTCCCATTCCCATTGAAACTTTTCAAATCCCTCTCAAAATTGTTGAAATTCTGTTGAAGCTTTTAAAATTCTCTCTAGAATTTTCAAAATCCATGTCCACATGTTTACAATTTCACGTCAAAATTGCTAAAATTCCAGTTGAAATTTTTTCAAAGTCCCTTCAAAATTTTCCAATTTTTGTCCCAATTCTTCCCATTCCCATTGAAACTTTTCAAATCCCTCTCAAAATTGTTGAAATTCTGTTGAAGCTTTTAAAATTCTCGCTAGAATTTTCAAAATCCACTTCAACATGTTTGCAATTTCACGTCAAAAAATGGCTAAAATTCCAGTTGAAATTTTTTCAAAGTCCCTTCAAAATTTTCCAATTTTTGTCCCAATTCTTCCCATTCCCAGTGAAACTTTTCAAATCCCTCTCAAAATTGTTGAAATTCTGTTGAAGCTTTTAAAATTCTCTCTAGAATTTTCAAAATCCATGTCCACATGTTTACAATTTCACGTCAAAATTGCTAAAATTCCAGTTGAAATTTTTTCAAAGTCCCTTCAAAATTTTCCAATTTTTGTCCCAATTCTTCCCATTCCCATTGAAACTTTTCAAATCCCTCTCAAAATTGTTGAAATTCTGTTGAAGCTTTTAAAATTCTCTCTAGAATTTTCAAAATCCACTACCACATGTTTACAATTTCACGTCAAAATTGCTAAAATTCCAGTTGAAATTTTTTCAAAGTCCCTTCAAAATTTTCCAATTTTTGTCCCAATTCTTCCCATTCCCATTGAAACTTTTCAAATCCCTCTCAAAATTGTTGAAATTCTGTTGAAGCTTTTAAAATTCTCTCTAGAATTTTCAAAATCCATGTCCACATGTTTACAATTTCACGTCAAAATTGCTAAAATTCCAGTTGAAATTTTTTCAAAGTCCCTTCAAAATTTTCCAATTTTTGTCCCAATTCTTCCCATTCCCATTGAAACTTTTCAAATCCCTCTCAAAATTGTTGAAATTCTGTTGAAGCTTTTCAAATTCTCTCTAGAATTTTCAAAATCCACTACCACATGTTTACAATTTCACGTCAAAATTGCTAAAATTCCAGTTGAAATTTTTTCAAAGTCCCTTCAAAATTTTCCAATTTTTGTCCCAATTCTTCCCATTCCCATTGAAACTTTTCAAATCCCTCTCAAAATTGTTGAAATTCTCTTGAAGCTTTTAAAATTCTCTCTAGAATTTTCAAAATCCACTACCACACGTTTACAATTTCACGTCAAAATTGCTAAAATTCCAGTTGAAATTTTTTCAAAGTCCCTTAAAAATTTTCCAATTTTTGTCCCAATTCTTCCCATTCCCATTGAAACTTTTCAAATCCCTCTCAAAATTGTTGAAATTCTGTTGAATTCCAATTTTTGTCCCAATTCTTCCCATTCCCATTGAAACTTTTCAAATCCCTCTCAAAATTGTTGAAATTCTGTTGAAGCTTTTAAAATTCTCTCTAGAATTTTCAAAATCCATGTCCACACGTTTACAATTTCACGTCAAAATGGCTAAAATTCCAGTTGAAATTTTTTCAAAGTCCCTTAAAAATTTTCCAATTTTTGTCCCAATTCTTCCCATTCCCATTGAAACTTTTCAAATCCCTCTCTGTTCAAAATTGCTAAAATTCCAGTTGAAATTTTTTCAAAGTCCCTTCAAAATTTCCAATTTTTGTCCCAATTCTTCCCATTCCCATTGAAACTTTTCAAATCCCTCTCAAAATTGTTGAAATTCTGTTGAAGCTTTTAAAATTCTCTCTAGAATTTTCAAAATCCATGTCCACACGTTTACAATTTCACGTCAAAAAATGGCTAAAATTCCAGTTGAAATTTTTTCAAAGTCCCTTCAAAATTTTCCAATTTTTGTCCCAATTCTTCCCATTCCCATTGAAACTTTTCAAATCCCTCTCAAAATTGTTGAAATTCTGTTGAAGCTTTTAAAATTCTCTCTAGAATTTTCAAAATCCATGTCCACATGTTTACAATTTCACCTCAAAATTGCTAAAATTCCAGTTGAAATTTTTTCAAAGTCCCTTCAAAAATTTTCCAATTTTTGTCCCAATTCTTCCCATTCCCATTGAAACTTTTCAAATCCCTCTCAAAATTGTTGAAATTCTGTTGAAGCTTTTAAAATTCTCTCTATAATTTTCAAAATCCATGTCCACATGTTTACAATTTCACCTCAAAATTGCTAAAATTCCAGTTGAAATTTTTTCAAAGTCCCTTCAAAATTTTCCAATTTTTGTCCCAATTCTTCCCATTCCCATTGTAACTTTTCAAATCCCTCTCAAAATTGTTGAAATTCTGTTGAAGCTTTTAAAATTCTCTCTAGAATTTTCAAAATCCACTACCACACGTTTACAATTTCACGTCAAAATTGCTAAAATTCCAGTTGAAATTTTTTCAAAGTCCCTTAAAAATTTTCCAATTTTTGTCCCAATTCTTCCCATTCCCATTGAAACTTTTCAAATCCCTCTCAAAATTGTTGAAATTCTCTTGAAGCTTTTAAAATTCTCTCTAGAATTTTCAAAATCCATGTCCACACGTTTACAATTTCACGTCAAAATGGCTAAAATTCCAGTTGAAATTTTTTTCAAAGTCCCTTAAAAATTTTCCAATTTTTGTCCCAATTCTTCCCATTCCCATTGAAACTTTTCAAATCCCTCTCAAAATTGTTGAAATTCTGTTGAAGCTTTTAAAATTCTCTCTAGAATTTTCAAAATCCACTTCAACATGTTTACAATTTCACCTCAAAATTGCTAAAATTCCAGTTGAAATTTTTTCAAAGTCCCTTAAAAATTTTCCAATTTTTGTCCCAATTCTTCCCATTCCCATTGAAACTTTTCAAATCCCTCTCAAAATTGTTGAAATTCTGTTGAAGCTTTTAAAATTCTCTCTACAATTTTCAAAATCCATGTCCACATGTTTACAATTTCACGTCAAAAAATGGCTAAAATTCCAGTTGAAATTTTTTCAAAGTCCCTTCAAAATTTTCCAATTTTTGTCCCAATTCTTCCCATTCCCATTGAAACTTTTCAAATCCCTCTCAAAATTGTTGAAATTCTGTTGAAGCTTTTAAAATTCTCTCTAGAATTTTCAAAATCCATGTCCACATGTTTACAATTTCACGTCAAAATTGCTAAAATTCCAGTTGAAATTTTTTCAAAGTCCCTTCAAAATTTTCCAATTTTTGTCCCAATTCTTCCCATTCCCATTGAAACTTTTCAAATCCCTCTCAAAATTGTTGAAATTCTGTTGAAGCTTTAAAAATTCTCTCTATAATTTTCAAAATCCACTACCACATGTTTACAATTTCACGTCAAAATTGCTAAAATTCCAGTTGAAATTTTTTCAAAGTCCCTTCAAAATTTTCCAATTTTTGTCCCAATTCTTCCCATTCCCATTGAAACTTTTCAAATCCCTCTCCAAATTGTTGAAATTCTGTTGAAGCTTTTAAAATTCTCTCTAGAATTTTCAAAATCCATGTCCACATGTTTACAATTTCACGTCAAAATTGCTAAAATTCCAGTTGAAATTTTTTTCAAAGTCCCTTCAAAATTTTCCAATTTTTGTCCCAATTCTTCCCATTCCCATTGAAACTTTTCAAATCCCTCTCAAAATTGTTGAAATTCTGTTGAAGCTTTTAAAATTCTCGCTAGAATTTTCAAAATCCACTTCAACATGTTTACAATTTCACGTCAAAAAATGGCTAAAATTCCAGTTGAAATTTTTTCAAAGTCCCTTAAAAATTTTCCAATTTTTGTCCCAATTCTTCCCATTCCCATTGAAACTTTTCAAATCCCTCTCAAAATTGTTGAAATTCTGTTGAAGCTTTTAAAATTCTCCCTAGAATTTTCAAAATCCACTTCAACATGTTTACAATTTCACGTCAAAATTGCTAAAATTCCAGTTGAAATTTTTTCAAAGTCCCTTAAAAATTTTCCAATTTTTGTCCCAATTCTTCCCATTCCCATTGAAACTTTTCAAATCCCTCTCAAAATTGTTGAAATTCTGTTGAAGCTTTTAAAATTCTCTCTAGAATTTTCAAAATCCATGTCCACATGTTTACAATTTCACCTCAAAATTGCTAAAATTCCAGTTGAAATTTTTTCAAAGTCCCTTCAAAATTTTCCAATTTTTGTCCCAATTCTTCCCATTCCCATTGAAACTTTTCAAAATCCCTCTCAAAATTGTTGAAATTCTGTTGAAGCTTTTAAAATTCTCTCTAGAATTTTCAAAATCCACTACCACATGTTTACAATTTCACGTCAAAATTGCTAAAATTCCAGTTGAAATTTTTTCAAAGTCCCTTCAAAATTTTCCAATTTTTGTCCCAATTCTTCCCATTCCCATTGAAACTTTTCAAATCCCTCTCAAAATTGTTGAAATTCTGTTGAAGCTTTTAAAATTCTCTCTAGAATTTTCAAAATCCATGTCCACATGTTTACAATTTCACGTCAAAATTGCTAAAATTCCAGTTGAAATTTTTTCAAAGTCCCTTCAAAATTTTCCAATTTTTGTCCCAATTCTTCCCATTCCCATTGAAACTTTTCAAATCCCTCTCAAAATTGTTGAAATTCTGTTGAAGCTTTTAAAATTCTCTCTAGAATTTTCAAAATCCATGTCCACATCTTTACAATTTCACCTCAAAATTGCTAAAATTCCAGTTGAAATTTTTTCAAAGTCCCTTCAAAATTTTCCAATTTTTGTCCCAATTCTTCCCATTCCCATTGAAACTTTTCAAATCCCTCTCAAAATTGTTGAAATTCTGTTGAAGCTTTTAAAATTCTCTCTAGAATTTTCAAAATCCATGTCCACATGTTTACAATTTCACGTCAAAATTGCTAAAATTCCAGTTGAAATTTTTTCAAAGTCCCTTCAAAATTTTCCAATTTTTGTCCCAATTCTTCCCATTCCCATTGAAACTTTTCAAATCCCTCTCAAAATTGTTGAAATTCTGTTGAAGCTTTTAAAATTCTCTCTAGAATTTTCAAAATCCACTTCAACATGTTTACAATTTCACGTCAAAAAATGGCTAAAATTCCAGTTGAAATTTTTTCAAAGTCCCTTCAAAATTTTCCAATTTTTGTCCCAATTCTTCCCATTCCCATTGAAACTTTTCAAATCCCTCTCAAAATTGTTGAATTCTCTTGAAGCTTTTAAAATTCTCTCTAGAATTTTCAAAATCCATGTCCACATGTTTACAATTTCACGTCAAAATTGCTAAAATTCCAGTTGAAATTTTTTCAAAGTCCCTTCAAAATTTTCCAATTTTTGTCCCAATTCTTCCCATTCCCATTGAAACTTTTCAAATCCCTCTCAAAATTGTTGAAATTCTCTTGAAGCTTTTAAAATTCTCTCTAGAATTTTCAAAATCCATGTCCACATGTTTACAATTTCACGTCAAAATTGCTAAAATTCCAGTTGAAATTTTTTCAAAGTCCCTTCAAAATTTTCCAATTTTTGTCCCAATTCTTCCCATTCCCATTGAAACTTTTCAAATCCCTCTCAAAATTGTTGAAATTCTGTTGAAGCTTTTAAAATTCTCGCTAGAATTTTCAAAATCCACTTCAACATGTTTACAATTTCACGTCAAAAAATGGCTAAAATTCCAGTTGAAATTTTTTCAAAGTCCCTTAAAAATTTTCCAATTTTTGTCCCAATTCTTCCCATTCCCATTGAAACTTTTCAAATCCCTCTCAAAATTGTTGAAATTCTGTTGAAGCTTTTAAAATTCTCTCTAGAATTTTCAAAATCCACTACCACATGTTTACAATTTCACGTCAAAATTGCTAAAATTCTAGTTGAAATTTTTTCAAAGTCCCTTAAAAAATTTCCAATTTTTGTCCCAATTCTTCCCATTCCCATTGTAACTTTTCAAATCCCTCTCAAAATTGTTGAAATTCTGTTGAAGCTTTTAAAATTCTCTCTAGAATTTTCAAAATCCACTACCACACGTTTACAATTTCACGTCAAAATTGCTAAAATTCCAGTTGAAATTTTTTCAAAGTCCCTTAAAAATTTTCCAATTTTTGTCCCAATTCTTCCCATTCCCATTGAAACTTTTCAAAATCCCTCTCAAAATTGTTGAAATTCTGTTGAAGCTTTTAAAATTCTCTCTAGAATTTTCAAAATCCATGTCCACACGTTTACAATTTCACGTCAAAATGGCTAAAATTCCAGTTGAAATTTTTTCAAAGTCCCTTAAAAATTTTCCAATTTTTGTCCCAATTCTTCCCATTCCCATTGAAACTTTTCAAATCCCTCTCAAAATTGTTGAAATTCTGTTGAAGCTTTTAAAATTCTCTCTAGAATTTTCAAAATCCACTTCAACATGTTTACAATTTCACCTCAAAATTGCTAAAATTCCAGTTGAAATTTTTTCAAAGTCCCTTCAAAATTTTCCAATTTTTGTCCCAATTCTTCCCATTCCCATTGAAACTTTTCAAATCCCTCTCAAAATTGTTGAAATTCTGTTGAAGCTTTTAAAATTCTCTCTAGAATTTTCAAAATCCATGTCCACACGTTTACAATTTCACGTCAAAAAATGGCTAAAATTCCAGTTGAAATTTTTCAAAGTCCCTTCAAAATTTTCCAATTTTTGTCCCAATTCTTCCCATTCCCATTGAAACTTTTCAAATCCCTCTCAAAATTGTTGAAATTCTGTTGAAGCTTTTAAAATTCTCTCTAGAATTTTCAAAATCCATGTCCACATGTTTACAATTTCACCTCAAAATTGCTAAAATTCCAGTTGAAATTTTTTCAAAGTCCCTTCAAAATTTTCCAATTTTTGTCCCAATTCTTCCCATTCCCATTGAAACTTTTCAAATCCCTCTCAAAATTGTTGAAATTCTGTTGAAGCTTTTAAAATTCTCTCTATAATTTTCAAAATCCATGTCCACATGTTTACAATTTCACCTCAAAATTGCTAAAATTCCAGTTGAAATTTTTTCAAAGTCCCTTCAAAATTTTCCAATTTTTGTCCCAATTCTTCCCTTCCCATTGTAACTTTTCAAATCCCTCTCAAAATTGTTGAAATTCTGTTGAAGCTTTTAAAATTCTCTCTAGAATTTTCAAAATCCACTACCACACGTTTACAATTTCACGTCAAAATTGCTAAAATTCCAGTTGAAATTTTTTCAAAGTCCCTTAAAAATTTTCCAATTTTTGTCCCAATTCTTCCCATTCCCATTGAAACTTTTCAAATCCCTCTCAAAATTGTTGAAATTCTCTTGAAGCTTTTAAAATTCTCTCTAGAATTTTCAAAATCCATGTCCACACGTTTACAATTTCACGTCAAAATGGCTAAAATTCCAGTTGAAATTTTTTCAAAGTCCCTTAAAAATTTTCCAATTTTTGTCCCAATTCTTCCCATTCCCATTGAAACTTTTCAAATCCCTCTCAAAATTGTTGAAATTCTGTTGAAGCTTTTAAAATTCTCTCTAGAATTTTCAAAATCCACTTCAACATGTTTACAATTTCACCTCAAAATTGCTAAAATTCCAGTTGAAATTTTTTCAAAGTCCCTTAAAAATTTTCCAATTTTTGTCCCAATTCTTCCCATTCCCATTGAAACTTTTCAAATCCCTCTCAAAATTGTTGAAATTCTGTTGAAGCTTTTAAAATTCTCTCTACAATTTTCAAAATCCATGTCCACATGTTTACAATTTCACGTCAAAAAATGGCTAAAATTCCAGTTGAAATTTTTTCAAAGTCCCTTCAAAATTTTCCAATTTTTGTCCCAATTCTTCCCATTCCCATTGAAACTTTTCAAATCCCTCTCAAAATTGTTGAAATTCTGTTGAAGCTTTTAAAATTCTCTCTAGAATTTTCAAAATCCATGTCCACATGTTTACAATTTCACGTCAAAATTGCTAAAATTCCAGTTGAAATTTTTTCAAAGTCCCTTCAAAATTTTCCAATTTTTGTCCCAATTCTTCCCATTCCCATTGAAACTTTTCAAATCCCTCTCAAAATTGTTGAAATTCTGTTGAAGCTTTAAAAATTCTCTCTATAATTTTCAAAATCCACTACCACATGTTTACAATTTCACGTCAAAATTGCTAAAATTCCAGTTGAAATTTTTTCAAAGTCCCTTCAAAATTTTCCAATTTTTGTCCCAATTCTTCCCATTCCCATTGAAACTTTTCAAATCCCTCTCCAAATTGTTGAAATTCTGTTGAAGCTTTTAAAATTCTCTCTAGAATTTTCAAAATCCATGTCCACATGTTTACAATTTCACGTCAAAATTGCTAAAATTCCAGTTGAAATTTTTTCAAAGTCCCTTCAAAATTTTCCAATTTTTGTCCCAATTCTTCCCATTCCCATTGAAACTTTTCAAATCCCTCTCAAAATTGTTGAAATTCTGTTGAAGCTTTTAAAATTCTCGCTAGAATTTTCAAAATCCACTTCAACATGTTTACAATTTCACGTCAAAAAATGGCTAAAATTCCAGTTGAAATTTTTTCAAAGTCCCTTAAAAATTTTCCAATTTTTGTCCCAATTCTTCCCATTCCCATTGAAACTTTTCAAATCCCTCTCAAAATTGTTGAAATTCTGTTGAAGCTTTTAAAATTCTCCCTAGAATTTTCAAAATCCACTTCAACATGTTTACAATTTCACGTCAAAATTGCTAAAATTCCAGTTGAAATTTTTTCAAAGTCCCTTAAAAATTTTCCAATTTTTGTCCCAATTCTTCCCATTCCCATTGAAACTTTTCAAATCCCTCTCAAAATTGTTGAAATTCTGTTGAAGCTTTTAAAATTCTCTCTAGAATTTTCAAAATCCATGTCCACATGTTTACAATTTCACCTCAAAATTGCTAAAATTCCAGTTGAAATTTTTTCAAAGTCCCTTCAAAATTTTCCAATTTTTGTCCCAATTCTTCCCATTCCCATTGAAACTTTTCAAATCCCTCTCAAAATTGTTGAAATTCTGTTGAAGCTTTTAAAATTCTCTCTAGAATTTTCAAAATCCACTACCACATGTTTACAATTTCACGTCAAAATTGCTAAAATTCCAGTTGAAATTTTTTCAAAGTCCCTTCAAAATTTTCCAATTTTTGTCCCAATTCTTCCCATTCCCATTGAAACTTTTCAAATCCCTCTCAAAATTGTTGAAATTCTGTTGAAGCTTTTAAAATTCTCTCTAGAATTTTCAAAATCCATGTCCACATGTTTACAATTTCACGTCAAAATTGCTAAAATTCCAGTTGAAATTTTTTCAAAGTCCCTTCAAAATTTTCCAATTTTTGTCCCAATTCTTCCCATTCCCATTGAAACTTTTCAAATCCCTCTCAAAATTGTTGAAATTCTGTTGAAGCTTTTAAAATTCTCTCTAGAATTTTCAAAATCCATGTCCACATCTTTACAATTTCACCTCAAAATTGCTAAAATTCCAGTTGAAATTTTTTCAAAGTCCCTTCAAAATTTTCCAATTTTTGTCCCAATTCTTCCCATTCCCATTGAAACTTTTCAAATCCCTCTCAAAATTGTTGAAATTCTGTTGAAGCTTTTAAAATTCTCTCTAGAATTTTCAAAATCCATGTCCACATGTTTACAATTTCACGTCAAAATTGCTAAAATTCCAGTTGAAATTTTTTCAAAGTCCCTTCAAAATTTTCCAATTTTTGTCCCAATTCTTCCCATTCCCATTGAAACTTTTCAAATCCCTCTCAAAATTGTTGAAATTCTGTTGAAGCTTTTAAAATTCTCTCTAGAATTTTCAAAATCCACTTCAACATGTTTACAATTTCACGTCAAAAAATGGCTAAAATTCCAGTTGAAATTTTTTCAAAGTCCCTTCAAAATTTTCCAATTTTTGTCCCAATTCTTCCCATTCCCATTGAAACTTTTCAAATCCCTCTCAAAATTGTTGAAATTCTCTTGAAGCTTTTAAAATTCTCTCTAGAATTTTCAAAATCCATGTCCACATGTTTACAATTTCACGTCAAAATTGCTAAAATTCCAGTTGAAATTTTTTCAAAGTCCCTTCAAAATTTTCCAATTTTTGTCCCAATTCTTCCCATTCCCATTGAAACTTTTCAAATCCCTCTCAAAATTGTTGAAATTCTGTTGAAGCTTTTAAAATTCTCTCTAGAATTTTCAAAATCCACTTCAACATGTTTACAATTTCACGTCAAAAAATGGCTAAAATTCCAGTTGAAATTTTTTCAAAGTCCCTTCAAAATTTTCCAATTTTTGTCCCAATTCTTCCCATTCCCATTGAAACTTTTCAAATCCCTCTCAAAATTGTTGAAATTCTCTTGAAGCTTTTAAAATTCTCTCTAGAATTTTCAAAATCCATGTCCACATGTTTACAATTTCACGTCAAAATTGCTAAAATTCCAGTTGAAATTTTTTCAAAGTCCCTTCAAAATTTTCCAATTTTTGTCCCAATTCTTCCCATTCCCATTGAAACTTTTCAAATCCCTCTCAAAATTGTTGAAATTCTGTTGAAGCTTTTAAAATTCTCTCTAGAATTTTCAAAATCCATGTCCACATGTTTACAATTTCACCTCAAAATTGCTAAAATTCCAGTTGAAATTTTTTCAAAGTCCCTTCAAAATTTTCCAATTTTTGTCCCAATTCTTCCCATTCCCATTGAAACTTTTCAAATCCCTCTCAAAATTGTTGAAATTCTGTTGAAGCTTTGAAAATTCTCGCTAGAATTTTCAAAATCCACTTCAACATGTTTACAATTTCACGTCAAAAAATGGCTAAAATTCCAGTTGAAATTTTTTCAAAGTCCCTTAAAAATTTTCCAATTTTTGTCCCAATTCTTCCCATTCCCATTGAAACTTTTCAAATCCCTCTCAAAATTGTTGAAATTCTGTTGAAGCTTTTAAAATTCTCTCTAGAATTTTCAAAATCCACTACCACATGTTTACAATTTCACGTCAAAATTGCTAAAATTCCAGTTGAAATTTTTTCAAAGTCCCTTCAAAATTTTCCAATTTTTGTCCCAATTCTTCCCATTCCCATTGAAACTTTTCAAATCCCTCTCAAAATTGTTGAAATTCTGTTGAAGCTTTTAAAATTCTCTCTAGAATTTTCAAAATCCACTACCACATGTTTACAATTTCACGTCAAAATTGCTAAAATTCCAGTTGAAATTTTTTCAAAGTCCCTTAAAAATTTTCCAATTTTTGTCCCAATTCTTCCCATTCCCATTGAAACTTTTCAAATCCCTCTCCAAATTGTTGAAATTCTGTTGAAGCTTTTAAAATTCTCTCTAGAATTTTCAAAATCCATGTCCACATGTTTACAATTTCACGTCAAAATTGCTAAAATTCCAGTTGAAATTTTTTCAAAGTCCCTTCAAAATTTTCCAATTTTTGTCCCAATTCTTCCCATTCCCATTGAAACTTTTCAAATCCCTCTCAAAATTGTTGAAATTCTGTTGAAGCTTTTAAAATTCTCTCTAGAATTTTCAAAATCCACTACCACATGTTTACAATTTCACCTCAAAATTGCTAAAATTCCAGTTGAAATTTTTTCAAAGTCCCTTCAAAATTTTCCAATTTTTGTCCCAATTCTTCCCATTCCCATTGAAACTTTTCAAATCCCTCTCAAAATTGTTGAAATTCTGTTGAAGCTTTTAAAATTCTCTCTAGAATTTTCAAAATCCATGTCCACATGTTTACAATTTCACCTCAAAATTGCTAAAATTCCAGTTGAAATTTTTTCAAAGTCCCTTCAAAATTTTCCAATTTTTGTCCCAATTCTTCCCATTCCCATTGAAACTTTTCAAATCCCTCTCAAAATTGTTGAAATTCTCTTGAAGCTTTTAAAATTCTCTCTAGAATTTTCAAAATCCACTACCACATGTTTACAATTTCACGTCAAAATTGCTAAAATTCCAGTTGAAATTTTTTCAAAGTCCCTTCAAAATTTTCCAATTTTTGTCCCAATTCTTCCCATTCCCATTGAAACTTTTCAAATCCCTCTCAAAATTGTTGAAATTCTGTTGAAGCTTTTAAAATTCTCTCTAGAATTTTCAAAATCCATGTCCACATGTTTACAATTTCACGTAAAAAATGGCTAAAATTCCAGTTGAAATTTTTTCAAAGTCCCTTCAAAATTTTCCAATTTTTGTCCCAATTCTTCCCATTCCCATTGAAACTTTTCAAATCCCTCTCAAAATTGTTGAAATTCTGTTGAAGCTTTTAAAATTCTCGCTAGAATTTTCAAAATCCACTTCAACATGTTTACAATTTCACGTCAAAAAATGGCTAAAATTCCAGTTGAAATTTTTTCAAAGTCCCTTCAAAATTTTCCAATTTTTGTCCCAATTCTTCCCATTCCCATTGAAACTTTTCAAATCCCTCTCAAAATTGTTGAAATTCTGTTGAAGCTTTTAAAATTCTCTCTAGAATTTTCAAAATCCATGTCCACATGTTTACAATTTCACCTCAAAATTGCTAAAATTCCAGTTGAAATTTTTTCAAAGTCCCTTCAAAATTTTCCAATTTTTGTCCCAATTCTTCCCATTCCCATTGAAACTTTTCAAATCCCTCTCAAAATTGTTGAAATTCTGTTGAAGCTTTTAAAATTCTCTCTAGAATTTTCAAAATCCATGTCCACATGTTTACAATTTCACCTCAAAATTGCTAAAATTCCAGTTGAAATTTTTTCAAAGTCCCTTCAAAATTTTCCAATTTTTGTCCCAATTCTTCCCATTCCCATTGAAACTTTTCAAATCCCTCTCAAAATTGTTGAAATTCTGTTGAAGCTTTTAAAATTCTCGCTAGAATTTTCAAAATCCATGTCCACATGTTTACAATTTCACGTCAAAAAATGGCTAAAATTCCAGTTGAAATTTTTTCAAAGTCCCTTAAAAATTTTCCAATTTTTGTCCCAATTCTTCCCATTCCCATTGAAACTTTTCAAATCCCTCTCAAAATTGTTGAAATTCTGTTGAAGCTTTTAAAATTCTCGCTAGAATTTTCAAAATCCACTTCCACATGTTTACAATTTCACGTCAAAATTGCTAAAATTCCAGTTGAAATTTTTTCAAAGTCCCTTCAAAATTTTCCAATTTTTGTCCCAATTCTTCCCATTCCCATTGAAACTTTTCAAATCCCTCTCAAAATTGTTGAAATTCTGTTGAAGCTTTAAAAATTCTCTCTATAATTTTCAAAATCCACTACCACATGTTTACAATTTCACGTCAAAATTGCTAAAATTCCAGTTGAAATTTTTTCAAAGTCCCTTCAAAATTTTCCAATTTTTGTCCCAATTCTTCCCATTCCCATTGAAACTTTTCAAATCCCTCTCAAAATTGTTGAAATTCTGTTGAAGCTTTTAAAATTCTCTCTAGAATTTTCAAAATCCATGTCCACATGTTTACAATTTCACGTCAAAATTGCTAAAATTCCAGTTGAAATTTTTTCAAAGTCCCTTCAAAATTTTCCAATTTTTGTCCCAATTCTTCCCATTCCCATTGAAACTTTTCAAATCCCTCTCAAAATTGTTGAAATTCTGTTGAAGCTTTTAAAATTCTCGCTAGAATTTTCAAAATCCATGTCCACATGTTTACAATTTCACCTCAAAATGGCTAAAATTCCAGTTGAAATTTTTTCAAAGTCCCTTAAAAATTTTCCAATTTTTGTCCCAATTCTTCCCATTCCCATTGAAACTTTTCAAATCCCTCTCAAAATTGTTGAAATTCTGTTGAAGCTTTTAAAATTCTCCCTAGAATTTTCAAAATCCACTTCAACATGTTTACAATTTCACCTCAAAATTGCTAAAATTCCAGTTGAAATTTTTTCAAAGTCCCTTCAAAATTTTCCAATTTTTGTCCCAATTCTTCCCATTCCCATTGAAACTTTTCAAATCCCTCTCAAAATTGTTGAAATTCTGTTGAAGCTTTTAAAATTCTCTCTAGAATTTTCAAATCCATGTCCACATGTTTACAATTTCACGTAAAAAAATGGCTAAAATTCCAGTTGAAATTTTTTCAAAGTCCCTTCAAAATTTTCCAATTTTTGTCCCAATTCTTCCCATTCCCATTGAAACTTTTCAAATCCCTCTCAAAATTGTTGAAATTCTGTTGAAGCTTTTAAAATTCTCTCTAGAATTTTCAAAATCCATGTCCACATGTTTACAATTTCACGTCAAAATTGCTAAAATTCCAGTTGAAATTTTTTCAAAGTCCCTTAAAAATTTTCCAATTTTTGTCCCAATTCTTCCCATTCCCATTGAAACTTTTCAAATCCCTCTCAAAATTGTTGAAATTCTGTTGAAGCTTTTAAAATTCTCTCTAGAATTTTCAAAATCCATGTCCACATGTTTACAATTTCACGTCAAAATTGCTAAAATTCCAGTTGAAATTTTTCAAAGTCCCTTCAAAATTTTCCAATTTTTGTCCCAATTCTTCCCATTCCCATTGAAACTTTTCAAATCCCTCTCAAAATTGTTGAAATTCTGTTGAAGCTTTTAAAATTCTCTCTAGAATTTTCAAAATCCATGTCCACATGTTTACAATTTCACCTCAAAATTGCTAAAATTCCAGTTGAAATTTTTTCAAAGTCCCTTCAAAATTTTCCAATTTTTGTCCCAATTCTTCCCATTCCCATTGAAACTTTTCAAATCCCTCTCAAAATTGTTGAAATTCTGTTGAAGCTTTTAAATTCTCTCTAGAATTTTCAAAATCCATGTCCACATGTTTACAATTTCACGTCAAAATTGCTAAAATTCCAGTTGAAATTTTTTCAAAGTCCCTTCAAAATTTTCCAATTTTTGTCCCAATTCTTCCCATTCCCATTGAAACTTTTCAAATCCCTCTCAAAATTGTTGAAATTCTGTTGAAGCTTTTAAAATTCTCTCTAGAATTTTCAAAATCCATGTCCACATGTTTACAATTTCACGTCAAAATTGCTAAAATTCCAGTTGAAATTTTTCAAAGTCCCTTCAAAATTTTCCAATTTTTGTCCCAATTCTTCCCATTCCCATTGAAACTTTTCAAATCCCTCTCAAAATTGTTGAAATTCTGTTGAAGCTTTTAAAATTCTCTCTAGAATTTTCAAAATCCATGTCCACATGTTTACAATTTCACCTCAAAATTGCTAAAATTCCAGTTGAAATTTTTTCAAAGTCCCTTCAAAATTTTCCAATTTTTGTCCCAACTCTTCCCATTCCCATTGAAACTTTTCAAATCCCTCTCAAAATTGTTGAAATTCTGTTGAAGCTTTTAAAATTCTCTCTAGAATTTTCAAAATCCATGTCCACATGTTTACAATTTCACCTCAAAATTGCTAAAATTCCAGTTGAAATTTTTTCAAAGTCCCTTCAAAATTTTCCAATTTTTGTCCCAATTCTTCCCATTCCCATTGAAACTTTTCAAATCCCTCTCAAAATTGTTGAAATTCTGTTGAAGCTTTTAAAATTCTCTCTAGAATTTTCAAAATCCACTTCAACATGTTTACAATTTCACGTCAAAAAATGGCTAAAATTCCAGTTGAAATTTTTCAAAGTCCCTTCAAAATTTTCCAATTTTTGTCCCAATTCTTCCCATTCCCATTGAAACTTTTCAAATCCCTCTCAAATTGTTGAAATTCTGTTGAAGCTTTTCAAATTCTCTCTAGAATTTTCAAAATCCATGTCCACATGTTTACAATTTCACGTCAAAATTGCTAAAATTCCAGTTGAAATTTTTTCAAAGTCCCTTCAAAATTTTCCAATTTTTGTCCCAATTCTTCCCATTCCCATTGAAACTTTTCAAATCCCTCTCAAAATTGTTGAAATTCTGTTGAAGCTTTTCAAATTCTCTCTAGAATTTTCAAAATCCATGTCCACATGTTTACAATTTCACCTCAAAATTGCTAAAATTCCAGTTGAAATTTTTTCAAAGTCCCTTCAAAATTTTCCAATTTTTGTCCCAATTCTTCCCATTCCCATTGAAACTTTTCAAATCCCTCTCCAAATTGTTGAAATTCTCTTGAAGCTTTTAAAATTCTCTCTAGAATTTTCAAAATCCATGTCCACATGTTTACAATTTCACGTCAAAATTGCTAAAATTCCAGTTGAAATTTTTTCAAAGTCCCTTCAAAATTTTCCAATTTTTGTCCCAATTCTTCCCATTCCCATTGAAACTTTTCAAATCCCTCTCAAAATTGTTGAAATTCTGTTGAAGCTTTTAAATTCTCTCTAGAATTTTCAAAATCCATGTCCACATGTTTACAATTTCACGTCAAAATTGCTAAAATTCCAGTTGAAATTTTTTCAAAGTCCCTTCAAAATTTTCCAATTTTTGTCCCAATTCTTCCCATTCCCATTGAAACTTTTCAAATCCCTCTCCAAATTGTTGAAATTCTGTTGAAGCTTTTAAAATTCTCTCTAGAATTTTCAAAATCCATGTCCACATGTTTACAATTTCACGTCAAAAAATGGCTAAAATTCCAGTTGAAATTTTTTCAAAGTCCCTTCAAAATTTTCCAATTTTTGTCCCAATTCTTCCCATTCCCATTGAAACTTTTCAAATCCCTCTCAAAATTGTTGAAATTCTGTTGAAGCTTTTAAAATTCTCGCTAGAATTTTCAAAATCCACTTCAACATGTTTACAATTTCACGTCAAAAAATGGCTAAAATTCCAGTTGAAATTTTTTCAAAGTCCCTTCAAAATTTTCCAATTTTTGTCCCAATTCTTCCCATTCCCATTGAAACTTTTCAAATCCCTCTCAAAATTGTTGAAATTCTGTTGAAGCTTTAAAAATTCTCTCTATAATTTTCAAAATCCACTACCACATGTTTACAATTTCACGTCAAAATTGCTAAAATTCCAGTTGAAATTTTTTCAAAGTCCCTTAAAAATTTTCCAATTTTTGTCCCAATTCTTCCCATTCCCATTGAAACTTTTCAAATCCCTCTCCAAATTGTTGAAATTCTGTTGAAGCTTTTAAAATTCTCTCTAGAATTTTCAAAATCCATGTCCACATGTTTACAATTTCACGTCAAAATTGCTAAAATTCCAGTTGAAATTTTTTCAAAGTCCCTTCAAAATTTTCCAATTTTTGTCCCAATTCTTCCCATTCCCATTGAAACTTTTCAAATCCCTCTCAAAATTGTTGAAATTCTGTTGAAGCTTTTAAAATTCTCGCTAGAATTTTCAAAATCCATGTCCACATGTTTACAATTTCACCTCAAAATGGCTAAAATTCCAGTTGAAATTTTTTCAAAGTCCCTTAAAAATTTTCCAATTTTTGTCCCAATTCTTCCCATTCCCATTGAAACTTTTCAAATCCCTCTCAAAATTGTTGAAATTCTGTTGAAGCTTTGAAAATTCTCTCTAGAATTTTCAAAATCCACTACCACATGTTTACAATTTCACGTCAAAATTGCTAAAATTCTAGTTGAAATTTTTTCAAAGTCCCTTAAAAAATTTCCAATTTTTGTCCCAATTCTTCCCATTCCCATTGTAACTTTTCAAATCCCTCTCAAAATTGTTGAAATTCTGTTGAAGCTTTTAAAATTCTCTCTAGAATTTTCAAAATCCACTACCACACGTTTACAATTTCACGTCAAAATTGCTAAAATTCCAGTTGAAATTTTTTCAAAGTCCCTTAAAAATTTTCCAATTTTTGTCCCAATTCTTCCCATTCCCATTGAAACTTTTCAAATCCCTCTCAAAATTGTTGAAATTCTCTTGAAGCTTTTAAAATTCTCTCTAGAATTTTCAAAATCCATGTCCACACGTTTACAATTTCACGTCAAAATGGCTAAAATTCCAGTTGAAATTTTTTCAAAGTCCCTTAAAAATTTTCCAATTTTTGTCCCAATTCTTCCCATTCCCATTGAAACTTTTCAAATCCCTCTCAAAATTGTTGAAATTCTGTTGAAGCTTTTAAAATTCTCTCTAGAATTTTCAAAATCCACTTCAACATGTTTACAATTTCACCTCAAAATTGCTAAAATTCCAGTTGAAATTTTTTCAAAGTCCCTTAAAAATTTTCCAATTTTTGTCCCAATTCTTCCCATTCCCATTGAAACTTTTCAAATCCCTCTCAAAATTGTTGAAATTCTGTTGAAGCTTTTCAAATTCTCTCTAGAATTTTCAAAATCCATGTCCACATGTTTACAATTTCACGTCAAAATTGCTAAAATTCCAGTTGAAATTTTTTCAAAGTCCCTTCAAAATTTTCCAATTTTTGTCCCAATTCTTCCCATTCCCATTGAAACTTTTCAAATCCCTCTCAAAATTGTTGAAATTCTGTTGAAGCTTTTAAAATTCTCTCTAGAATTTTCAAAATCCACTACCACATGTTTACAATTTCACCTCAAAATTGCTAAAATTCCAGTTGAAATTTTTTCAAAGTCCCTTAAAAATTTTCCAATTTTTGTCCCAATTCTTCCCATTCCCATTGAAACTTTTCAAATCCCTCTCAAAATTGTTGAAATTCTGTTGAAGCTTTTAAAATTCTCTCTAGAATTTTCAAAATCCATGTCCACATGTTTACAATTTCACGTCAAAATTGCTAAAATTCCAGTTGAAATTTTTTCAAAGTCCCTTCAAAATTTTCCAATTTTTGTCCCAATTCTTCCCATTCCCATTGAAACTTTTCAAATCCCTCTCAAAATTGTTGAAATTCTGTTGAAGCTTTTAAAATTCTCTCTAGAATTTTCAAAATCCACTACCACACGTTTACAATTTCACGTCAAAATTGCTAAAATTCCAGTTGAAATTTTTTCAAAGTCCCTTCAAAATTTTCCAATTTTTGTCCCAATTCTTCCCATTCCCATTGAAACTTTTCAAATCCCTCTCAAAATTGTTGAAATTCTGTTGAAGCTTTTAAAATTCTCTCTAGAATTTTCAAAATCCATGTCCACATGTTTACAATTTCACCTCAAAATTGCTAAAATTCCAGTTGAAATTTTTTCAAAGTCCCTTCAAAATTTTCCAATTTTTGTCCCAATTCTTCCCATTCCCATTGAAACTTTTCAAATCCCTCTCAAAATTGTTGAAATTCTCTTGAAGCTTTTAAAATTCTCTCTAGAATTTTCAAAATCCATGTCCACATGTTTACAATTTCACGTCAAAATTGCTAAAATTCCAGTTGAAATTTTTTCAAAGTCCCTTCAAAATTTTCCAATTTTTGTCCCAATTCTTCCCATTCCCATTGAAACTTTTCAAATCCCTCTCAAAATTGTTGAAATTCTGTTGAAGCTTTTAAAATTCTCGCTAGAATTTTCAAAATCCATGTCCACATGTTTACAATTTCACCTCAAAATTGCTAAAATTCCAGTTGAAATTTTTTCAAAGTCCCTTCAAAATTTTCCAATTTTTGTCCCAATTCTTCCCATTCCCATTGAAACTTTTCAAATCCCTCTCAAAATTGTTGAAATTCTGTTGAAGCTTTTAAAATTCTCCCTAGAATTTTCAAAATCCACTTCAACATGTTTACAATTTCACGTCAAAATTGCTAAAATTCCAGTTGAAATTTTTTCAAAGTCCCTTAAAAATTTTCCAATTTTTGTCCCAATTCTTCCCATTCCCATTGAAACTTTTCAAATCCCTCTCAAAATTGTTGAAATTCTGTTGAAGCTTTTCAAATTCTCTCTAGAATTTTCAAAATCCATGTCCACATGTTTACAATTTCACCTCAAAATTGCTAAAATTCCAGTTGAAATTTTTTCAAAGTCCCTTCAAAATTTTCCAATTTTTGTCCCAATTCTTCCCATTCCCATTGAAACTTTTCAAATCCCTCTCCAAATTGTTGAAATTCTGTTGAAGCTTTTAAAATTCTCTCTAGAATTTTCAAAATCCACTTCAACATGTTTACAATTTCACGTCAAAATTGCTAAAATTCCAGTTGAAATTTTTTCAAAGTCCCTTAAAAATTTTCCAATTTTTGTCCCAATTCTTCCCATTCCCATTGAAACTTTTCAAATCCCTCTCAAAATTGTTGAAATTCTGTTGAAGCTTTTAAAATTCTCTCTAGAATTTTCAAAATCCATGTCCACATGTTTACAATTTCACCTCAAAATTGCTAAAATTCCAGTTGAAATTTTTTCAAAGTCCCTTCAAAATTTTCCAATTTTTGTCCCAATTCTTCCCATTCCCATTGTAACTTTTCAAATCCCTCTCAAAATTGTTGAAATTCTGTTGAAGCTTTTAAAATTCTCTCTAGAATTTTCAAAATCCATGTCCACATGTTTACAATTTCACCTCAAAATTGCTAAAATTCCAGTTGAAATTTTTTCAAAGTCCCTTCAAAATTTTCCAATTTTTGTCCCAATTCTTCCCATTCCCATTGAAACTTTTCAAATCCCTCTCAAAATTGTTGAAATTCTGTTGAAGCTTTTAAAATTCTCGCTAGAATTTTCAAAATCCACTACCACATGTTTACAATTTCACGTCAAAATTGCTAAAATTCCAGTTGAAATTTTTTCAAAGTCCCTTAAAAATTTTCCAATTTTTGTCCCAATTCTTCCCATTCCCATTGAACTTTTCAAATCCCTCTCAAAATTGTTGAAATTCTGTTGAAGCTTTTCAAATTCTCTCTATAATTTTCAAAATCCATGTCCACATGTTTACAATTTCACGTCAAAGTTGCTAAAATTCCAGTTGAAATTTTTTCAAAGTCCCTTCAAAATTTTCCAATTTTTGTCCCAATTCTTCCCATTCCCATTGAAACTTTTCAAATCCCTCTCAAAATTGTTGAAATTCTGTTGAAGCTTTTAAAATTCTCGCTAGAATTTTCAAAATCCACTTCAACATGTTTACAATTTCACGTCAAAAAATGGCTAAAATTCCAGTTGAAATTTTTTCAAAGTCCCTTAAAAATTTTCCAATTTTTGTCCCAATTCTTCCCATTCCCATTGAAACTTTTCAAATCCCTCTCAAAATTGTTGAAATTCTGTTGAAGCTTTGAAAATTCTCTCTAGAATTTTCAAAATCCACTACCACATGTTTACAATTTCACGTCAAAATTGCTAAAATTCTAGTTGAAATTTTTTCAAAGTCCCTTAAAAATTTTCCAATTTTTGTCCCAATTCTTCCCATTCCCATTGTAACTTTTCAAATCCCTCTCAAAATTGTTGAAATTCTGTTGAAGCTTTTAAAATTCTCTCTAGAATTTTCAAAATCCATGTCCACATGTTTACAATTTCACGTCAAAATTGCTAAAATTCCAGTTGAAATTTTTTCAAAGTCCCTTAAAAATTTTCCAATTTTTGTCCCAATTCTTCCCATTCCCATTGAAACTTTTCAAATCCCTCTCAAAATTGTTGAAATTCTCTTGAAGCTTTTAAAATTCTCTCTAGAATTTTCAAAATCCACTACCACACGTTTACAATTTCACGTCAAAATTGCTAAAATTCCAGTTGAAATTTTTTCAAAGTCCCTTCAAAATTTTCCAATTTTTGTCCCAATTCTTCCCATTCCCATTGAAACTTTTCAAATCCCTCTCAAAATTGTTGAAATTCTCTTGAAGCTTTTAAAATTCTCTCTAGAATTTTCAAAATCCATGTCCACACGTTTACAATTTCACGTCAAAATGGCTAAAATTCCAGTTGAAATTTTTTCAAAGTCCCTTAAAAATATTCCAATTTTTGTCCCAATTCTTCCCATTCCCATTGAAACTTTTCAAATCCCTCTCAAAATTGTTGAAATTCTGTTGAAGCTTTTAAAATTCTCTCTACAATTTTCAAAATCCATGTCCACATGTTTACAATTTCACGTCAAAAAATGGCTAAAATTCCAGTTGAAATTTTTTCAAAGTCCCTTCAAAATTTTCCAATTTTTGTCCCAATTCTTCCCATTCCCATTGAAACTTTTCAAATCCCTCTCAAAATTGTTGAAATTCTGTTGAAGCTTTTAAAATTCTCTCTAGAATTTTCAAAATCCATGTCCACATGTTTACAATTTCACCTCAAAAATTGCTAAAATTCCAGTTGAAATTTTTTCAAAGTCCCTTCAAAATTTTCCAATTTTTGTCCCAATTCTTCCCATTCCCATTGAAACTTTTCAAATCCCTCTCAAAATTGTTGAAATTCTGTTGAAGCTTTTAAAATTCTCTCTAGAATTTTCAAAATCCATTCAACATGTTTACAATTTCACCTCAAAATTGCTAAAATTCCAGTTGAAATTTTTTCAAAGTCCCTTCAAAATTTTCCAATTTTTGTCCCAATTCTTCCCATTCCCATTGAAACTTTTCAAATCCCTCTAAAAATTGTTGAAATTCTCTTGAAGCTTTTAAAATTCTCTCTAGAATTTTCAAATCCACTTCAACATGTTTACAATTTCACGTCAAAATTGCTAAAATTCCAGTTGAAATTTTTTCAAAGTCCCTTCAAAATTTTCCAATTTTTGTCCCAATTCTTCCCATTCCCATTGAAACTTTTCAAATCCCTCTCCAAATTGTTGAAATTCTGTTGAAGCTTTTAAAATTCTCTCTAGAATTTTCAAAATCCATGTCCACATGTTTACAATTTCACCTCAAAATTGCTAAAATTCCAGTTGAAATTTTTTCAAAGTCCCTTCAAAATTTTCCAATTTTTGTCCCAATTCTTCCCATTCCCATTGAAACTTTTCAAATCCCTCTCAAAATTGTTGAAATTCTGTTGAAGCTTTTAAAATTCTCTCTAGAATTTTCAAAATCCATGTCCACATGTTTACAATTTCACCTCAAAAAATGGCTAAAATTCCAGTTGAAATTTTTTCAAAGTCCCTTCAAAATTTTCCAATTTTTGTCCCAATTCTTCCCATTCCCATTGAAACTTTTCAAATCCCTCTCAAAATTGTTGAAATTCTGTTGAAGCTTTTCAAATTCTCTCTAGAATTTTCAAAATCCATGTCCACATGTTTACAATTTCACCTCAAAATTGCTAAAATTCCAGTTGAAATTTTTTCAAAGTCCCTTAAAAATTTTCCAATTTTTGTCCCAATTCTTCCCATTCCCATTGAAACTTTTCAAATCCCTCTCAAAATTGTTGAAATTCTGTTGAAGCTTTTAAAATTCTCTCTAGAATTTTCAAAATCCACTACCACATGTTTACAATTTCACGTCAAAATTGCTAAAATTCTAGTTGAAATTTTTTCAAAGTCCCTTAAAAATTTTCCAATTTTTGTCCCAATTCTTCCCATTCCCATTGTAACTTTTCAAATCCCTCTCAAAATTGTTGAAATTCTGTTGAAGCTTTTAAAATTCTCTCTAGAATTTTCAAAATCCACTACCACATGTTTACAATTTCACGTCAAAATTGCTAAAATTCCAGTTGAAATTTTTTCAAAGTCCCTTAAAAATTTTCCAATTTTTGTCCCAATTCTTCCCATTCCCATTGAAACTTTTCAAATCCCTCTCAAAATTGTTGAAATTCTCTTGAAGCTTTTAAAATTCTCTCTAGAATTTTCAAAATCCACTACCACACGTTTACAATTTCACGTCAAAATTGCTAAAATTCCAGTTGAAATTTTTTCAAAGTCCCTTCAAAATTTTCCAATTTTTGTCCCAATTCTTCCCATTCCCATTGAAACTTTTCAAATCCCTCTCAAAATTGTTGAAATTCTCTTGAAGCTTTTAAAATTCTCTCTAGAATTTTCAAAATCCATGTCCACACGTTTACAATTTCACGTCAAAATGGCTAAAATTCCAGTTGAAATTTTTTCAAAGTCCCTTAAAAATTTTCCAATTTTTGTCCCAATTCTTCCCATTCCCATTGAAACTTTTCAAATCCCTCTCAAAATTGTTGAAATTCTGTTGAAGCTTTTAAAATTCTCTCTAGAATTTTCAAAATCCATGTCCACATGTTTACAATTTCACGTCAAAATTGCTAAAATTCCAGTTGAAATTTTTTCAAAGTCCCTTCAAAATATTCCAATTTTTGTCCCAATTCTTCCCATTCCCATTGAAACTTTTCAAATCCCTCTCAAAATTGTTGAAATTCTGTTGAAGCTTTTAAAATTCTCTCTACAATTTTCAAAATCCATGTCCACATGTTTACAATTTCACGTCAAAAAATGGCTAAAATTCCAGTTGAAATTTTTTCAAAGTCCCTTCAAAATTTTCCAATTTTTGTCCCAATTCTTCCCATTCCCATTGAAACTTTTCAAATCCCTCTCAAAATTGTTGAAATTCTGTTGAAGCTTTTCAAATTCTCTCTAGAATTTTCAAAATCCATGTCCACATGTTTACAATTTCACGTCAAAATGGCTAAAATTCCAGTTGAAATTTTTTCAAAGTCCCTTCAAAATTTTCCAATTTTTGTCCCAATTCTTCCCATTCCCATTGAAACTTTTCAAATCCCTCTCCAAATTGTTGAAATTCTGTTGAAGCTTTTAAAATTCTCTCTAGAATTTTCAAAATCCATGTCCACATGTTTACAATTTCACGTCAAAATTGCTAAAATTCCAGTTGAAATTTTTTCAAAGTCCCTTAAAAATTTTCCAATTTTTGTCCCAATTCTTCCCATTCCCATTGAAACTTTTCAAATCCCTCTCAAAATTGTTGAAATTCTGTTGAAGCTTTTAAAATTCTCTCTAGAATTTTCAAAATCCATGTCCACATGTTTACAATTTCACCTCAAAATTGCTAAAATTCCAGTTGAAATTTTTTCAAAGTCCCTTCAAAATTTTCCAATTTTTGTCCCAATTCTTCCCATTCCCATTGTAACTTTTCAAATCCCTCTCAAAATTGTTGAAATTCTGTTGAAGCTTTTAAAATTCTCTCTAGAATTTTCAAAATCCATGTCCACATGTTTACAATTTCACCTCAAAATTGCTAAAATTCCAGTTGAAATTTTTTCAAAGTCCCTTCAAAATTTTCCAATTTTTGTCCCAATTCTTCCCATTCCCATTGAAACTTTTCAAATCCCTCTCAAAATTGTTGAAATTCTGTTGAAGCTTTTAAAATTCTCGCTAGAATTTTCAAAATCCACTACCACATGTTTACAATTTCACGTCAAAATTGCTAAAATTCCAGTTGAAATTTTTTCAAAGTCCCTTAAAAATTTTCCAATTTTTGTCCCAATTCTTCCCATTCCCATTGAAACTTTTCAAATCCCTCTCAAAATTGTTGAAATTCTGTTGAAGCTTTTCAAATTCTCTCTATAATTTTCAAAATCCATGTCCACATGTTTACAATTTCACGTCAAAGTTGCTAAAATTCCAGTTGAAATTTTTTCAAAGTCCCTTCAAAATTTTCCAATTTTTGTCCCAATTCTTCCCATTCCCATTGAAACTTTTCAAATCCCTCTCAAAATTGTTGAAATTCTGTTGAAGCTTTTAAAATTCTCGCTAGAATTTTCAAAATCCACTACCACATGTTTACAATTTCACGTCAAAAAATGGCTAAAATTCCAGTTGAAATTTTTTCAAAGTCCCTTAAAAATTTTCCAATTTTTGTCCCAATTCTTCCCATTCCCATTGAAACTTTTCAAATCCCTCTCAAAATTGTTGAAATTCTGTTGAAGCTTTGAAAATTCTCTCTAGAATTTTCAAAATCCACTACCACATGTTTACAATTTCACGTCAAAATTGCTAAAATTCTAGTTGAAATTTTTTCAAAGTCCCTTAAAAATTTTCCAATTTTTGTCCCAATTCTTCCCATTCCCATTGTAACTTTTCAAATCCCTCTCAAAATTGTTGAAATTCTGTTGAAGCTTTTAAAATTCTCTCTAGAATTTTCAAAATCCACTACCACATGTTTACAATTTCACGTCAAAATTGCTAAAATTCCAGTTGAAATTTTTTCAAAGTCCCTTAAAAATTTTCCAATTTTTGTCCCAATTCTTCCCATTCCCATTGAAAGTTTTCAAATCCCTCTAAAAATTGTTGAAATTCTCTTGAAGCTTTTAAAATTCTCTCTAGAATTTTCAAAATCCACTACCACACGTTTACAATTTCACGTCAAAATTGCTAAAATTCCAGTTGAAATTTTTTCAAAGTCCCTTCAAAATTTTCCAATTTTTGTCCCAATTCTTCCCATTCCCATTGAAACTTTTCAAATCCCTCTCAAAATTGTTGAAATTCTCTTGAAGCTTTTAAAATTCTCTCTAGAATTTTCAAAATCCATGTCCACACGTTTACAATTTCACGTCAAAATGGCTAAAATTCCAGTTGAAATTTTTTCAAAGTCCCTTCAAAATTTTCCAATTTTTGTCCCAATTCTTCCCATTCCCATTGAAACTTTTCAAATCCCTCTCAAAATTGTTGAAATTCTGTTGAAGCTTTTAAAATTCTCTCTACAATTTTCAAAATCCATGTCCACATGTTTACAATTTCACGTCAAAAAATGGCTAAAATTCCAGTTGAAATTTTTTCAAAGTCCCTTCAAAATTTTCCAATTTTTGTCCCAATTCTTCCCATTCCCATTGAAACTTTTCAAATCCCTCTCAAAATTGTTGAAATTCTGTTGAAGCTTTTAAAATTCTCTCTAGAATTTTCAAAATCCATGTCCACATGTTTACAATTTCACCTCAAAATTGCTAAAATTCCAGTTGAAATTTTTTCAAAGTCCCTTCAAAATTTTCCAATTTTTGTCCCAATTCTTCCCATTCCCATTGAAACTTTTCAAATCCCTCTCAAAATTGTTGAAATTCTGTTGAAGCTTTTAAAATTCTCTCTAGAATTTTCAAAATCCATTCAACATGTTTACAATTTCACCTCAAAATTGCTAAAATTCCAGTTGAAATTTTTTCAAAGTCCCTTCAAAATTTTCCAATTTTTGTCCCAATTCTTCCCATTCCCATTGAAACTTTTCAAATCCCTCTCAAAATTGTTGAAATTCTCTTGAAGCTTTTAAAATTCTCTCTAGAATTTTCAAAATCCATGTCCACATGTTTACAATTTCACCTCAAAATTGCTAAAATTCCAGTTGAAATTTTTTCAAAGTCCCTTCAAAATTTTCCAATTTTTGTCCCAATTCTTCCCATTCCCATTGAAACTTTTCAAATCCCTCTCAAAATTGTTGAAATTCTGTTGAAGCTTTTAAAATTCTCTCTAGAATTTTCAAAATCCATGTCCACATGTTTACAATTTCACCTCAAAATTGCTAAAATTCCAGTTGAAATTTTTTCAAAGTCCCTTCAAAATTTTCCAATTTTTGTCCCAATTCTTCCCATTCCCATTGAAACTTTTCAAATCCCTCTCAAAATTGTTGAAATTCTGTTGAAGCTTTTAAAATTCTCTCTAGAATTTTCAAAATCCACTACCACATGTTTACAATTTCACGTCAAAAAATGGCTAAAATTCCAGTTGAAATTTTTTCAAAGTCCCTTCAAAATTTTCCAATTTTTGTCCCAATTCTTCCCATTCCCATTGAAACTTTTCAAATCCCTCTCAAAATTGTTGAAATTCTGTTGAAGCTTTTAAAATTCTCTCTAGAATTTTCAAAATCCATGTCCACATGTTTACAATTTCACGTCAAAGTTGCTAAAATTCCAGTTGAAATTTTTTCAAAGTCCCTTCAAAATTTTCCAATTTTTGTCCCAATTCTTCCCATTCCCATTGAAACTTTTCAAATCCCTCTCAAAATTGTTGAAATTCTGTTGAAGCTTTTAAAATTCTCTCTAGAATTTTCAAAATCCATGTCCACATGTTTACAATTTCACCTCAAAATTGCTAAAATTCCAGTTGAAATTTTTTCAAAGTCCCTTCAAAATTTTCCAATTTTTGTCCCAATTCTTCCCATTCCCATTGAAACTTTTCAAATCCCTCTCAAAATTGTTGAAATTCTGTTGAAGCTTTTAAAATTCTCTCTAGAATTTTCAAAATCCACTACCACATGTTTACAATTTCACGTCAAAAAATGGCTAAAATTCCAGTTGAAATTTTTTCAAAGTCCCTTCAAAATTTTCCAATTTTTGTCCCAATTCTTCCCATTCCCATTGAAACTTTTCAAATCCCTCTCAAAATTGTTGAAATTCTGTTGAAGCTTTTCAAATTCTCTCTAGAATTTTCAAAATCCATGTCCACATGTTTACAATTTCACGTCAAAGTTGCTAAAATTCCAGTTGAAATTTTTTCAAAGTCCCTTCAAAATTTTCCAATTTTTGTCCCAATTCTTCCCATTCCCATTGAAACTTTTCAAATCCCTCTCAAAATTGTTGAAATTCTGTTGAAGCTTTTAAAATTCTCTCTAGAATTTTCAAAATCCATGTCCACATGTTTACAATTTCACCTCAAAATTGCTAAAATTCCAGTTGAAATTTTTTCAAAGTCCCTTCAAAATTTTCCAATTTTTGTCCCAATTCTTCCCATTCCCATTGAAACTTTTCAAATCCCTCTCAAAATTGTTGAAATTCTGTTGAAGCTTTTAAAATTCTCTCTAGAATTTTCAAAATCCACTACCACATGTTTACAATTTCACGTCAAAAAATGGCTAAAATTCCAGTTGAAATTTTTTCAAAGTCCCTTCAAAATTTTCCAATTTTTGTCCCAATTCTTCCCATTCCCATTGAAACTTTTCAAATCCCTCTCAAAATTGTTGAAATTCTGTTGAAGCTTTTCAAATTCTCTCTAGAATTTTCAAAATCCATGTCCACATGTTTACAATTTCACGTCAAAGTTGCTAAAATTCCAGTTGAAATTTTTTCAAAGTCCCTTAAAAATTTTCCAATTTTTGTCCCAATTCTTCCCATTCCCATTGAAACTTTTCAAATCCCTCTCAAAATTGTTGAAATTCTCTTGAAGCTTTTAAAATTCTCTCTAGAATTTTCAAAATCCACTTCAACATGTTTACAATTTCACGTCAAAATTGCTAAAATTCCAGTTGAAATTTTTTCAAAGTCCCTTCAAAATTTTCCAATTTTTGTCCCAATTCTTCCCATTCCCATTGAAACTTTTCAAATCCCTCTCAAAATTGTTGAAATTCTGTTGAAGCTTTTAAAATTCTCTCTAGAATTTTCAAAATCCATGTCCACATGTTTACAATTTCACCTCAAAATTGCTAAAATTCCAGTTGAAATTTTTTCAAAGTCCCTTCAAAATTTTCCAATTTTTGTCCCAATTCTTCCCATTCCCATTGAAACTTTTCAAATCCCTCTCAAAATTGTTGAAATTCTGTTGAAGCTTTTAAAATTCTCTCTAGAATTTTCAAAATCCATGTCCACATGTTTACAATTTCACGTCAAAATTGCTAAAATTCCAGTTGAAATTTTTTCAAAGTCCCTTAAAAATTTTCCAATTTTTGTCCCAATTCTTCCCATTCCCATTGAAACTTTTCAAATCCCTCTCAAAATTGTTGAAATTCTGTTGAAGCTTTTAAAATTCTCTCTAGAATTTTCAAAATCCACTACCACATGTTTACAATTTCACGTCAAAATTGCTAAAATTCCAGTTGAAATTTTTTCAAAGTCCCTTAAAAATTTTCCAATTTTTGTCCCAATTCTTCCCATTCCCATTGAAACTTTTCAAATCCCTCTCAAAATTGTTGAAATTCTGTTGAAGCTTTTAAAATTCTCTCTAGAATTTTCAAAATCCATGTCCACATGTTTACAATTTCACCTCAAAACTGCTAAAATTCCAGTTGAAATTTTTTCAAAGTCCCTTCAAAATTTTCCAATTTTTGTCCCAATTCTTCCCATTCCCATTGAAACTTTTCAAATCCCTCTCAAAATTGTTGAAATTCTGTTGAAGCTTTTAAAATTCTCGCTAGAATTTTCAAAATCCACTTCAACATGTTTACAATTTCACGTCAAAAAATGGCTAAAATTCCAGTTGAAATTTTTTCAAAGTCCCTTAAAAATTTTCCAATTTTTGTCCCAATTCTTCCCATTCCCATTGAAAACTTTTCAAATCCCTCTCAAAATTGTTGAAATTCTGTTGAAGCTTTGAAAATTCTCTCTAGAATTTTCAAAATCCACTACCACATGTTTACAATTTCACGTCAAAATTGCTAAAATTCTAGTTGAAATTTTTTCAAAGTCCCTTAAAAATTTTCCAATTTTTGTCCCAATTCTTCCCATTCCCATTGAAACTTTTCAAATCCCTCTCAAAATTGTTGAAATTCTGTTGAAGCTTTTAAAATTCTCTCTAGAATTTTCAAAATCCACTACCACACGTTTACAATTTCACGTCAAAATTGCTAAATTCCAGTTGAAATTTTTTCAAAGTCCCTTCAAAATTTTCCAATTTTTGTCCCAATTCTTCCCATTCCCATTGAAACTTTTCAAATCCCTCTCAAAATTGTTGAAATTCTCTTGAAGCTTTTAAAATTCTCTCTAGAATTTTCAAAATCCATGTCCACACGTTTACAATTTCACGTCAAAATGGCTAAAATTCCAGTTGAAATTTTTTCAAAGTCCCTTAAAAATTTTCCAATTTTTGTCCCAATTCTTCCCATTCCCATTGAAACTTTTCAAATCCCTCTCAAAATTGTTGAAATTCTCTTGAAGCTTTTAAAATTCTCTCTAGAATTTTCAAAATCCATGTCACATGTTTACAATTTCACGTCAAAATTGCTAAAATTCCAGTTGAAATTTTTTCAAAGTCCCTTCAAAATTTTTCCAATTTTTGTCCCAATTCTTCCCATTCCCATTGAAACTTTTCAAATCCCTCTCAAAATTGTTGAAATTCTGTTGAAGCTTTTAAAATTCTCTCTACAATTTTCAAAATCCATGTCCACATGTTTACAATTTCACGTCAAAAAATGGCTAAAATTCCAGTTGAAATTTTTTTCAAAGTCCCTTCAAAATTTTCCAATTTTTGTCCCAATTCTTCCCATTCCCATTGAAACTTTTCAAATCCCTCTCAAAATTGTTGAAATTCTGTTGAAGCTTTTAAAATTCTCTCTAGAATTTTCAAAATCCACTACCACATGTTTACAATTTCACGGTCAAAATGGCTAAAATTCCAGTTGAAATTTTTTCAAAGTCCCTTCAAAATTTTCCAATTTTTGTCCCAATTCTTCCCATTCCCATTGAAACTTTTCAAATCCCTCTCAAAATTGTTGAAAATTCTCTTGAAGCTTTTCAAATTCTCTCTAGAATTTTCAAAATCCATGTCCACATGTTTACAATTTCACCTCAAAATTGCTAAAATTCCAGTTGAAATTTTTTCAAAGTCCCTTAAAAATTTTCCAATTTTTGTCCCAATTCTTCCCATTCCCATTGAAACTTTTCAAATCCCTCTCAAAATTGTTGAAATTCTCTTGAAGCTTTTAAAATTCTCTCTAGAATTTTCAAAATCCATGTCCACATGTTTACAATTTCATGTCAAAATTGCTAAAATTCCAGTTGAAATTTTTTCAAAGTCCCTTCAAAATTTTCCAATTTTTGTCCCAATTCTTCCCATTCCCATTGAAACTTTTCAAATCCCTCTCAAAATTGTTTGAAATTCTGTTGAAGCTTTTAAAATTCTCTCTAGAATTTTCAAAATCCATGTCCACATGTTTACAATTTCACGTCAAAATTGCTAAAATTCCAGTTGAAATTTTTTCAAAGTCCCTTCAAAATGTTCCAATTTTTGTCCCAATTCTTCCCATTCCCATTGAAACTTTTCAAATCCCTCTCAAAAATTGTTGAAATTCTGTTGAAGCTTTTCAAATTCTCTCTAGAATTTTCAAAATCCACTACCACATGTTTACAATTTCACCTCAAAATTGCTAAAATTCCAGTTGAAATTTTTTCAAAGTCCCTTCAAAATTTTCCAATTTTTGTCCCAATTCTTCCCATTCCCATTGAAACTTTTCAAATCCCTCTCAAAATTGTTGAAATTCTGTTGAAGCTTTTAAAATTCTCTCTAGAATTTTCAAAATCCATGTCCACATGTTTACAATTTCACGTCAAAATTGCTAAAATTCCAGTTGAAATTTTTTCAAAGTCCCTTCAAAATGTTCCAATTTTTGTCCCAATTCTTCCATTCCCATTGAAACTTTTCAAATCCCTCTCCAAATTGTTGAAATTCTGTTGAAGCTTTTAAAATTCTCGCTAGAATTTTCAAAATCCACTTCAACATGTTTACAATTTCACGTCAAAAAATGGCTAAAATTCCAGCTGAAATTTTTTCAAAGTCCCTTCAAAATTTTCCAATTTTTGTCCCAATTCTTCCCATTCCCATTGAAACTTTTCAAATCCTCTCAAAATTGTTGAAATTCTGTTGAAGCTTTTAAAATTCTCTCTAGAATTTTCAAAATCCACTACCACACGTTTACAATTTCACCTAAAAATTGCTAAAATTCCAGTTGAAATTTTTTCAAAGTCCCTTCAAAATTTTCCAATTTTTGTCCCAATTCTTCCCATTCCCATTGAAACTTTTCAAATCCCTCTCAAAACTGTTGGAATTCTGTTGAAGCTTTTAAAATTCTCTCTAGAATTTTCAAAATCCACTACCACATGTTTACAATTTCACGTCAAAATTGCTAAAATTCCAGTTGAAATTTTTTCAAAGTCCCTTCAAAATTTTCCAATTTTTGTCCCAATTCTTCCCATTCCCATTGAAACTTTTCAAATCCCTCTCAAAATTGTTGAAATTCTCTTGAAGCTTTTAAAATTCTCTCTAGAATTTTCAAAATCCATGTCCACATGTTTACAATTTCACCTCAAAATTGCTAAAATTCCAGTTGAAATTTTTTCAAAGTCCCTTCAAAATTTTCCAATTTTTGTCCCCAATTCTTCCCATTCCCATTGAAACTTTTCAAATCCCTCTCAAAATTGTTGAAATTCTGTTGAAGCTTTAAAATTCTCGCTAGAATTTTCAAAATCCACTTCAACATGGTTACAATTTCACGTCAAAAAATGGCTAAAATTCCAGTTGAAATTTTTTCAAAGTCCCTTAAAAATTTTCCAATTTTTGTCCCAATTCTTCCCATTCCCATTGAAACTTTTCAAATCCCTCTCAAAATTGTTGAAATTCTGTTGAAGCTTTTAAAATTCTCTCTAGAATTTTCAAAATCCACTTCAACATGGTTACAATTTCACGTCAAAAATGGCTAAAATTCCAGTTGAAATTTTTTCAAAGTCCCTTAAAAATTTTCCAATTTTTGTCCCAATTCTTCCCATTCCCATTGAAACTTTTCAAATCCCTCTCAAAATTGTTGAAATTCTGTTGAAGCTTTGAAAATTCTCTCTAGAATTTTCAAAATCCACTACCACATGTTTACAATTTCACGTCAAAATTGCTAAAATTCTAGTTGAAATTTTTTCAAAGTCCCTTAAAAATTTTCCAATTTTGTCCCAATTCTTCCCATTCCCATGAAACTTTTCAAATCCCTCTCAAAATTGTTGAAATTCTGTTGAAGCTTTTAAAATTCTCTCTAGAATTTTCAAAATCCACTACCACACGTTTACAATTTCACGTCAAAATTGCTAAAATTCCAGTTGAAATTTTTTCAAAGTCCCTTCAAAATTTTCCAATTTTTGTCCCAATTCTTCCCATTCCCATTGAAACTTTTCAAATCCCTCTCAAAATTGTTGAAATTCTCTTGAAGCTTTTAAAATTCTCTCTAGAATTTTCAAAATCCATGTCCACATGTTTACAATTTCACGTCAAAATTGCTAAAATTCCAGTTGAAATTTTTCAAAGTCCCTTCAAAATTTTCCAATTTTTGTCCCAATTCTTCCCATTCCCATTGAAACTTTTCAAATCCCTCTCAAAATTGTTGAAATTCTGTTGAAGCTTTTAAAATTCTCTCTACAATTTTCAAAATCCATGTCCACATGTTTACAATTTCACGTCAAAAAATGGCTAAAATTCCAGTTGAAATTTTTTCAAAGTCCCTTCAAAATTTTTCCAATTTTTGTCCCAATTCTTCCCATTCCCATTGAAACTTTTCAAATCCCTCTCAAAATTGTTGAAATTCTGTTGAAGGCTTTTAAAATTCTCTCTAGAATTTTCAAAATCCACTACCACATGTTTACAATTTCACGTCAAAATTGCTAAAATTCCAGTTGAAATTTTTTCAAAGTCCCTTCAAAATTTTCCAATTTTTTGTCCCAATTCTTCCCATTCCCATTGAAACTTTTCAAATCCCTCTCAAAATTGTTGAAATTCTCTTGAAGCTTTTCAAATTCTCTCTAGAATTTTCAAAATCCATGTCCACATGTTTACAATTTCACGTCAAAATTGCTAAAATTCCAGTTGAAATTTTTTCAAAGTCCCTTAAAAATTTTCCAATTTTTGTCCAATTCTTCCCATTCCCATTGAAACTTTTCAAATCCCTCTCAAAATTGTTGAAATTCTCTTGAAGCTTTTAAAATTCTCTCTAGAATTTTCAAAATCCATGTCCACATGTTTACAATTTCATGTCAAAATTGCTAAAATTCCAGTTGAAATTTTTTCAAAGTCCCTTCAAAATTTTCCAATTTTTGTCCCAATTCTTCCCATTCCCATTGAAACTTTCAAATCCCTCTCAAAATTGTTGAAATTCTGTTGAAGCTTTTAAAATTCTCTCTAGAATTTTCAAAATCCATGTCCACATGTTTACAATTTCACCTCAAAATTGCTAAAATTCCAGTTGAAATTTTTTCAATGTCCCTTCAAAATTTTCCAATTTTTGTCCCAATTCTTCCCATTCCCATTGAAACTTTTCAAATCCCTCTCAAAATTGTTGAAATTCTGTGAAGCTTTTAAAATTCTCTCTAGAATTTTCAAAATCCACTACCACATGTTTACAATTTCACGTCAAAATTGCTAAAATTCCAGTTGAAATTTTTTCAAAGTCCCTTCAAAATTTTCCAATTTTTGTCCCAATTCTTCCCATTCCCATTGAAACTTTTCAAATCCCTCTCAAAATTGTTGAAATTCTGTTGAAGCTTTTAAAATTCTCGCTAGAATTTTCAAAATCCACTTCAACATGGTTACAATTTCACGTCAAAAAATGGCTAAAATTCCAGCTGAAATTTTTTCAAAGTCCCTTCAAAATTTTCCAATTTTGTCCAATTCTTCCCATTCCCATTGAAACTTTTCAAATCCCTCTCAAAATTGTTGAAATTCTGTTGAAGCTTTTAAAATTCTCTCTAGAATTTTCAAAATCCACTACCACATGTTTACAATTTCACGTCAAAATTGCTAAAATTCTAGTTGAAATTTTTTCAAAGTCCCTTAAAAATTTTCCAATTTTTGTCCCAATTCTTCCCATTCCCATTGAAACTTTTCAAATCCCTCTCAAAATTGTTGAAATTCTGTTGAAGCTTTTAAAATTCTCTCTAGAATTTTCAAAATCCACTACCACACGTTTACATTTCACGTCAAAATTGCTAAAATTCCAGTTGAAATTTTTTCAAAGTCCCTTAAAAATTTTCCAATTTTTGTCCCAATTCTTCCCATTCCCATTGAAACTTTTCAAATCCCTCTCAAAATTGTTGAAATTCTGTGAAGCTTTTAAAATTCTCTCTAGAATTTTCAAAATCCATGTCCACATGTTTACAATTTCACCTCAAAATTGCTAAAATTCCAGTTGAAATTTTTTCAAAGTCCCTTCAAAATTTTCCAATTTTTGTCCCAATTCTTCCCATTCCCATTGAAAGTTTTCAAATCCCTCTAAAATTGTTGAAATTCTCTTGAAGCTTTTAAAAATTCTCTCTAGAATTTTCAAAATCCACTTCAACATGTTTACAATTTCACGTCAAAATTGCTAAAATTCCAGTTGAAATTTTTTCAAAGTCCCTTAAAAATTTTCCAATTTTTGTCCCAATTCTTCCCATTCCCATTGAAACTTTTCAAATCCCTCTCAAAATTGTTGAAATTCTGTTGAAGCTTTGAAAATTCTCTCTAGAATTTTCAAAATCCATGTCCACATGTTTACAATTTCACGTCAAAATTGCTAAAATTCCAGTTGAAATTTTTTCAAAGTCCCTTCAAAATTTTCCAATTTTTGTCCCCAATTCTTCCCATTCCCATTGAAACTTTTCAAATCCCTCTCAAAATTGTTGAAATTCTGTTGAAGCTTTTAAAATTCTCTCTAGAATTTTCAAAATCCACTACCACATGTTTACAATTTCACGTCAAAATTGCTAAAATTCCAGTTGAAAATTTTTCAAAGTCCCTTAAAAATTTTCCAATTTTTGTCCCAATTCTTCCCATTCCCATTGAAACTTTTCAAATCCCTCTCAAAATTGTTGAAATTCTGTGAAGCTTTTAAATTCTCTCTAGAATTTTCAAAATCCATGTCCACATGTTTACAATTTCACCTCAAAATTGCTAAAATTCCAGTTGAATTTTTTCAAAGTCCCTTCAAAATTTTCCAATTTTTGTCCCAATTCTTCCCATTCCATTGAAACTTTTCAAATCCCTCTCAAAATTGTTGAAATTCTGTTGAAGCTTTTAAAATTCTCGCTAGAATTTTCAAAATCCACTTCAACATGTTTACAATTTCACGTCAAAAAATGGCTAAAATTCCAGCTGAAATTTTTTCAAAGTCCCTTCAAAATTTTCCAATTTTTGTCCCAATTCTTCCCATCCCATTGAAACTTTTCAAATCCCTCTCAAAATTGTTGAAATTCTGTTGAAGCTTTTCAAATTCTCTCTAGAATTTTCAAAATCCATGTCCACATGTTTACAATTTCACGTCAAAATTGCTAAAATTCCAGTTGAAATTTTTTCAAAGTCCCTTAAAAATTTTCCAATTTTTGTCCCAATTCTTCCCATTCCCATTGAAACTTTTCAAATCCCTCTCAAAATTGTTGAAATTCTGTTGAAGCTTTTAAAATTCTCTCTAGAATTTCAAAATCCATGTCCACATGTTTACAATTTCACGTCAAAAAAATGGCTAAAATTCCAGTTGAAATTTTTTCAAAGTCCCTTAAAAAATTTTCCAATTTTTGTCCCAATTCTTCCCATTCCCATTGAAACTTTTCAAATCCCTCTCAAAATTGTTGAAATTCTGTTGAAGCTTTTAAAATTCTCTCTAGAATTTCAAAATCCATGTCCACATGTTTACAATTTCACGTCAAAATTGCTAAAATTCCAGTTGAAATTTTTTCAAAGTCCCTTCAAAATTTTCCAATTTTTGTCCCAATTCTTCCCATTCCCATTGAAACTTTCAAATCCCTCTCAAAATTGTTGAAATTCTCTTGAAGCTTTTAAAATTCTCTCTAGAATTTTCAAAATCCACTACCACATGTTTACAATTTCACGTCAAAATTGCTAAAATTCTAGTTGAAATTTTTTCAAAGTCCCTTAAAAATTTTCCAATTTTTGTCCCAATTCTTCCCATTCCCATTGTAACTTTTCAAATCCCTCTCAAAATTGTTGAAATTCTGTTGAAGCTTTTAAAATTCTCTCTAGAATTTTCAAAATCCACTACCACATGTTTACAATTTCACGTCAAAATTGCTAAAATTCCAGTTGAAATTTTTTCAAAGTCCCTTCAAAATTTTCCAATTTTTGTCCCAATTCTTCCCATTCCCATTGAAACTTTTCAAATCCCTCTCAAAACTGTTGAAATTCTGTTGAAGCTTTTAAAATTCTCTCTAGAATTTTCAAAATCCACGTCCACATGTTTACAATTTCACGTCAAAATTGCTAAAATTCCAGTTGAAATTTTTTCAAAGTCCCTTAAAAATTTTCCAATTTTTGTCCCAATTCTTCCCATTCCCATTGAAACTTTTCAAATCCCTCTCAAAAATTGTTGAAATTCTGTTGAAGCTTTTAAAATTCTCTCTAGAATTTTCAAAATCCACTACCACATGTTTACAATTTCACGTCAAAATTGCTAAAATTCCAGTTGAAATTTTTTCAAAGTCCCTTCAAAATTTTCCAATTTTTGTCCCAATTCTTCCCATTCCCATTGAAACTTTTCAAATCCTCTCAAAACTGTTGAAATTCTGTTGAAGCTTTTAAAATTCTCTCTAGAATTTTCAAAATCCACTACCACATGTTTACAATTTCACGTCAAAATTGCTAAAATTCCAGTTGAAATTTTTTCAAAGTCCCTTAAAATTTTCCAATTTTGTCCCAAATTCTTCCCATTCCCATTGAAACTTTTCAAATCCCTCTCAAAATTGTTGAAATTCTGTTGAAGCTTTTAAAATTCTCTCTAGAATTTTCAAAATCCACTACCACATGTTTACAATTTCACGTCAAAATTGCTAAAATTCCAGTTGAAATTTTTTCAAAGTCCCTTCAAAATTTTCCAATTTTTGTCCCAATTCTTCCCATTCCCATTGAAACTTTTCAAATCCCTCTCAAAATTGTTGAAATTCTGTTGAAGCTTTTAAAATTCTCGCTAGAATTTTCAAAAATCCACTTCAACATGGTTACAATTTCACGTCAAAAAATGGCTAAAATTCCAGCTGAAATTTTTCAAAGTCCCTTCAAAATTTTCCAATTTTTGTCCCAATTCTTCCCATTCCCATTGAAACTTTTCAAATCCCTCTCAAAATTGTTGAAATTCTGTTGAAGCTTTTAAAATTCTCTCTAGAATTTTCAAAATCCACTACCACATGTTTACAATTTCACGTCAAAATTGCTAAAATTCTAGTTGAAATTTTTTCAAAGTCCCTTAAAAATTTTCCAATTTTTGTCCCAATTCTTCCCATTCCCATTGAAACTTTTCAAATCCCTCTCAAAATTGTTGAAATTCTGTTGAAGCTTTTAAAATTCTCTCTAGAATTTTCAAAATCCACTACCACACGTTTACAATTTCACGTCAAAATTGCTAAAAATTCCAGTTGAAATTTTTTCAAAGTCCCTTAAAAATTTTCCAATTTTTGTCCCAATTCTTCCATTCCCATTGAAACTTTTCAAATCCCTCTCAAAATTGTTGAAATTCTGTTGAAGCTTTTAAAATTCTCTCTAGAATTTTCAAAATCCATGTCCACATGTTTACAATTTCACCTCAAAATTGCTAAAATTCCAGTTGAAATTTTTTCAAAGTCCCTTCAAAATTTTCCAATTTTTGTCCCAATTCTTCCCATTCCCATTGAAAGTTTTCAAATCCCTCTAAAAATGTTGAAATTCTCTTGAAGCTTTTAAAATTCTCTCTAGAATTTTCAAAATCCACTTCAACATGTTTACAATTTCACGTCAAAATTGCTAAAATTCCAGTTGAAATTTTTTCAAAGTCCCTTAAAAATTTTCCAATTTTTGTCCCAATTCTTCCCATTCCCATTGAAACTTTTCAAATCCCTCTCAAAATTGTTGAAATTCTGTTGAAGCTTTGAAAAATTCTCTCTAGAATTTTCAAAATCCATGTCCACATGTTTACAATTCACGTCAAAATTGCTAAAATTCCAGTTGAAATTTTTTCAAAGTCCCTTCAAAATTTTCCAATTTTTGTCCCAATTCTTCCCATTCCCATTGAAACTTTTCAAATCCCTCTCAAAATTGTTGAAATTCTGTTGAAGCTTTTAAAATTCTCTTCTAGAATTTTCAAAATCCACTACCACATGTTTACAATTTCACGTCAAAATTGCTAAAATTCCAGTTGAAATTTTTTCAAAGTCCCTAAAAATTTTCCAATTTTTGTCCCAATTCTTCCCATTCCCATTGAAACTTTTCAAATCCCTCTCAAAATTGTTGAAATTCTGTTGAAGCTTTTAAAATTCTCTCTAGAATTTTCAAAATCCATGTCCACATGTTTACAATTTCACCTCAAAATTGCTAAAATTCCAGTTGAAATTTTTCAAAGTCCCTTCAAAATTTTCCAATTTTTGTCCCAATTCTTCCCATTCCCATTGAAACTTTTCAAATCCCTCTCAAAATTGTTGAAATTCTGTTGAAGCTTTTAAAATTCTCGCTAGAATTTTCAAAATCCACTTCAACATGTTTACAATTTCACGTCAAAAAATGGCTAAAATTCCAGCTGAAATTTTTTCAAAGTCCCTTCAAAATTTTCCAATTTTTGTCCCAATTCTTCCCATTCCCATTGAAACTTTTCAAATCCCTCTCAAAATTGTTGAAATTCTGTTGAAGCTTTTCAAATTCTCTCTAGAATTTTCAAAATCCATGTCCACATGTTTACAATTTCACGTCAAAATTGCTAAAATTCCAGTTGAAATTTTTTCAAAGTCCCTTAAAAATTTTCCAATTTTTGTCCCAATTCTTCCCATTCCCATTGAAACTTTTCAAATCCCTCTCAAAATTGTTGAAATTCTGTTGAAGCTTTTAAAATTCTCTCTAGAATTTTCAAAATCCATGTCCACATGTTTACAATTTCACGTCAAAAAATGGCTAAAATTCCAGTTGAAATTTTTTCAAAGTCCCTTAAAAATTTTCCAATTTTTGTCCCAATTCTTCCCATTCCCATTGAAACTTTTCAAATCCCTCTCAAAATGTTGAAATTCTGTTGAAGCTTTTAAAATTCTCTCTAGAATTTTCAAAATCCATGTCCACATGTTTACAATTTCACGTCAAAATTGCTAAAATTCCAGTTGAAATTTTTCAAAGTCCCTTCAAAATTTTCCAATTTTTTGTCCCAATTCTTCCCATTCCCATTGAACTTTTCAAATCCCTCTCAAAATTGTGAAATTCTCTTTGAAGCTTTTAAAATTCTCTCTAGAATTTTCAAAATCCACTACCACATGTTTACAATTTTCACGTCAAAATTGCTAAAATTCTAGTTGAAATTTTTTCAAAGTCCTTAAAAATTTTCCAATTTTTGTCCCAATTCTTCCCATTCCCATTGTAACTTTTCAAATCCCTCTCAAAATTGTTGAAATTCTGTTGAAGCTTTTAAAATTCTCTCTAGAATTTCAAAATCCACTACCACATGTTTACAATTTCACGTCAAAATTGCTAAAATTCCAGTTGAAATTTTTTCAAAGTCCCTTCAAAATTTTCCAATTTTTGTCCCAATTCTTCCCATTCCCATTGAAACTTTTCAAATCCCTCTCAAAACTGTTGAAATTCTGTTGAAGCTTTAAAATTCTCTCTAGAATTTTCAAAATCCACGTCCACATGTTTACAATTTCACGTCAAAATTGCTAAAATTCCAGTTGAAATTTTTTCAAAGTCCCTTAAAAATTTTCCAATTTTTGTCCCAATTCTTCCCATTCCCATTGAAACTTTTCAAATCCCTCTCAAAATTGTTGAAATTCTGTTGAAGCTTTTAAATCTCTCTAGAATTTTCAAAATCCACTACCACATGTTTACAATTTCACCTCAAAATTGCTAAAATTCCAGTTGAAATTTTTTCAAAGTCCCTTCAAAATTTTCCAATTTTTGTCCCAATTCTTCCCATTCCCATTGAAACTTTTCAAATCCCTCTCAAAACTGTTGAAATTCTGTTGAAGCTTTTAAAATTCTCTCTAGAATTTTCAAAATCCACTACCACATGTTTACAATTTCACGTCAAAATTGCTAAAATTCCAGTTGAAATTTTTTCAAAGTCCCTTAAAAATTTTCCAATTTTTGTCCCAATTCTTCCCATTCCATTGAAACTTTTCAAATCCCTCTCAAAATTGTTGAAATTCTGTTGAAGCTTTTAAAATTCTCTCTAGAATTTCAAAATCCACTACCACATGTTTACAATTTCACGTCAAAATTGCTAAAATTCCAGTTGAAATTTTTTCAAAGTCCCTTCAAAATTTTCCAATTTTGTCCCAATTCTTCCCATTCCCATTGAAACTTTTCAAATCCCTCTCAAAATTGTTGAAATTCTGTTGAAGCTTTTAAAATTCTCGCTAGAATTTTCAAAATCCACTTCAACATGGTTACAATTTCACGTCAAAAAATGGCTAAAATTCCAGCTGAAATTTTTTCAAAGTCCCTTCAAAATTTTCCAATTTTTGTCCCAATTCTTCCCATTCCCATTGAAACTTTTCAAATCCCTCTCAAAATTGTTGAAATTCTGTGAAGCTTTTAAAATTCTCTCTAGAATTTTCAAAATCCACTACCACATGTTTACAATTTCACGTCAAAATTGCTAAAATTCTAGTTGAAATTTTTTCAAAGTCCCTTAAAAATTTTCCAATTTTTGTCCCAATTCTTCCCATTTCCCATTGAAACTTTCAAATCCCTCTCAAAATTGTTGAAATTCTGTTGAAGCTTTTAAAATTCTCTCTAGAATTTTCAAAATCCACTACCACACGTTTACAATTTCACGTCAAAATTGCTAAAATTCCAGTTGAAATTTTTTCAAAGTCCCTTAAAAATTTTCCAATTTTTGTCCCAATTCTTCCCATTCCCATTGAAACTTTCAAATCCCTCTCAAAATTGTTGAAATTCTGTTGAAGCTTTTAAAATTCTCTCTAGAATTTTCAAATCCATGTCCACATGTTTACAATTTCACCTCAAAATTGCTAAAATTCCAGTTGAAATTTTTTCAAAGTCCTTCAAAATTTTCCAATTTTTGTCCCAATTCTTCCCATTCCCATTGAAAGTTTTCAAATCCCTCTAAAAATTGTTGAAATTCTCTTGAAGCTTTTAAAATTCTCTCTAGAATTTCAAAATCCACTTCAACATGTTTACAATTTCACGTCAAATTGCTAAAATTCCAGTTGAAATTTTTTCAAAGTCCTTAAAAATTTTCCAATTTTTGTCCCAATTCTTCCCATTCCCATTGAAACTTTTCAAATCCCTCTCAAAATTGTTGAAATTCTGTTGAAGCTTTGAAAATTCTCTCTAGAATTTTCAAAATCCATGTCCACATGTTTACAATTTCACGTCAAAATTGCTAAAATTCCAGTTGAAATTTTTTCAAAGTCCTTCAAAATTTTCCAATTTTGTCCCAATTCTTCCCATTCCCATTGAAACTTTTCAAATCCCTCTCAAAATTGTTGAAATTCTGTTGAAGCTTTTAAAATTCTCTCTAGAATTTTCAAAATCCACTACCACATGTTTACAATTTCACGTCAAAATTGCTAAAATTCCAGTTGAAATTTTTTCAAAGTCCCTTAAAAATTTTCCAATTTTTGTCCCAATTCTTCCTCATTCCCATTGAAACTTTTCAAATCCCTCTCAAAATTGTTGAAATTCTGTTGAAGCTTTTAAAATTCTCTCTAGAATTTTCAAAATCCATGTCCACATGTTTACAATTTCACCTCAAAATTGCTAAAATTCCAGTTGAAATTTTTCAAAGTCCCTTCAAAATTTTCCAATTTTTGTCCCAATTCTTCCCATTCCCATTGAAACTTTTCAAATCCCTCTCAAAATTGTTGAAATTCTGTTGAAGCTTTTAAAATTCTCGCTAGAATTTTCAAAATCCACTTCAACATGTTTACAATTTCACGTCAAAAAATGGCTAAAATTCCAGCTGAAATTTTTTCAAAGTCCCTTCAAAATTTTCCAATTTTTGTCCCAATTCTTCCCATTCCCATTGAAACTTTTCAAATCCCTCTCAAAATTGTTGAAATTCTGTTGAAGCTTTTCAAATTCTCTCTAGAATTTTCAAAATCCATGTCCACATGTTTACAATTTCACGTCAAAATTGCTAAAATTCCAGTTGAAATTTTTTCAAAGTCCCTTAAAAATTTTCCAATTTTTGTCCCAATTCTTCCCATTCCCATTGAAACTTTTCAAATCCCTCTCAAAATTGTTGAAATTCTGTTGAAGCTTTTAAAATTCTCTCTAGAATTTTCAAAATCCATGTCCACATGTTTACAATTTCACGTCAAAAAAATGGCTAAAATTCCAGTTGAAATTTTTTCAAAGTCCCTTAAAAATTTTCCAATTTTTGTCCCAATTCTTCCCATTCCCATTGAAACTTTTCAAATCCCTCTCAAAATTGTTGAAATTCTGTTGAAGCTTTTAAAATTCTCTCTAGAATTTTCAAAATCCATGTCCACATGTTTACAATTTCACGTCAAAATTGCTAAAATTCCAGTTGAAATTTTTTCAAAGTCCCTTCAAAATTTTCCAATTTTTGTCCCAATTCTTCCCATTCCCATTGAAACTTTTCAAATCCCTCTCAAAATTGTTGAAATTCTCTTGAAGCTTTTAAAATTCTCTCTAGAATTTTCAAAATCCACTACCACATGTTTACAATTTCACGTCAAAATTGCTAAAATTCTAGTTGAAATTTTTTCAAAGTCCCTTAAAAATTTTCCAATTTTTGTCCCAATTCTTCCCATTCCCATTGTAACTTTTCAAACCCTCTCAAAATTGTTGAAATTCTGTTGAAGCTTTTAAAATTCTCTCTAGAATTTTCAAAATCCACTACCACATGTTTACAATTTCACGTCAAAATTGCTAAAATTCCAGTTGAAATTTTTTCAAAGTCCCTTCAAAATTTTCCAATTTTTGTCCCAATTCTTCCCATTCCCATTGAAACTTTTCAAATCCCTCTCAAAAACTGTTGAAATTCTGTTGAAGCTTTAAAATTCTCTCTAGAATTTTCAAAATCCACGTCCACATGTTTACAATTTCACGTCAAAATTGCTAAAATTCCAGTTGAAATTTTTCAAAGTCCCTTAAAAATTTTCCAATTTTTGTCCCAATTCTTCCCATTCCCATTGAAACTTTTCAAATCCCTCTCAAAATTGTTGAAATTCTGTTGAAGCTTTTAAAATTCTCTCTAGAATTTTCAAAATCCACTACCACATGTTTACAATTTCACCTCAAAATTGCTAAAATTCCAGTTGAAATTTTTCAAAGTCCCTTCAAAATTTTCCAATTTTGTCCCAATTCTTCCCATTCCCATTGAAACTTTTCAAATCCCTCTCAAAACTGTTGAAATTCTGTTGAAGCTTTTAAAATTCTCTCTAGAATTTTCAAAATCCACTACCACATGTTTACAAATTTCACGTCAAAATTGCTAAAATTCCAGTTGAAATTTTTTCAAAGTCCCTTAAAAATTTTCCAATTTTTGTCCCAATTCTTCCCATTCCCATTGAAACTTTTCAAATCCCTCTCAAAATTGTTGAAATTCTGTTGAAGCTTTTAAAATTCTCTCTAGAATTTTCAAAATCCACTACCACATGTTTACAATTTCACGTCAAAATTGCTAAAATTCCAGTTGAAATTTTTTCAAAGTCCCTTCAAAATTTTCCAATTTTTGTCCCAATTCTTCCCATTCCCATTGAAACTTTTCAAATCCCTCTCAAAATTGTTGAAATTCTGTTGAAGCTTTTAAAATTCTCGCTAGAATTTTCAAAATCCACTTCAACATGGTTACAATTTCACGTCAAAAATGGCTAAAATTCCAGCTGAAATTTTTTCAAAGTCCCTTCAAAATTTTCCAATTTTTGTCCCAATTCTTCCCATTCCCATTGAAACTTTTCAAATCCCTCTCAAAATTGTTGAAATTCTGTTGAAGCTTTTAAAATCTCTCTAGAATTTTCAAAATCCACTACCACATGTTTACAATTTCACGTCAAAATTGCTAAAATTCTAGTTGAAATTTTTTCAAAGTCCCTTAAAAATTTTCCAATTTTTGTCCCAATTCTTCCCATTCCCATTGAAACTTTTCAAATCCCTCTCAAAATTGTTGAAATTCTGTTGAAGCTTTTAAAATTCTCTCTAGAATTTTCAAAATCCACTACCACACGTTTACAATTTCACGTCAAAATTGCTAAAATTCCAGTTGAAATTTTTTCAAAGTCCCTTAAAAATTTTCCAATTTTTG